>NC_057806.1:678529252-678530216 GCF_018294505.1 Triticum aestivum | reverse complement strand
GGGCGGGGGGAATTGGGAGGGGAGTGGAACCATGTCTTACGGACGCATTTGTCTGAAATGTGAGGGGGAGTTACAGTTCTACCCTTGCCTATAGGCTTCTCGGCTTGGGTCTGTGTACTGAGGGTCGGGGATAGTAGAGTAACTTTGCTTCTCCCCAAATAGTGGGCGGGAGCGATTTCGGGCGAGGAGGGCGTGTTTTGAACTATAGTGGGCGCGAGCGATTTCAGGCGAGGAGAGCGTGTTTTGAAATAGTGGGCGCGAGCTATTTCGGGCGAGGAGAGCGTGTTTTGCCGACCATGGTTTATGAATTATTCGGCGCATGTCATTTCGTCCGAGGAGAAGGCGCGCTTGGATGAAGTTACGAACCTACCCTCGATGTACAACGGGCCAATTGATGCGTGTCCCACATAGGACGGTAATTTCGCGTCTCCCATTTATTTGCTCGAGTGAATTCCACCGAGCAGAGAGGATGTTTAACGGTTTGTTCAAATTTTGGGAGAACGAGCATCCACGTCTACCTTACCAAGTCGATTCGGATCAAATTTTGAAATATTAGCTTGCCACTTCTTTTTTAGATGGAGAGATGATGCTCGGGAGTAATGAGTTTTTACATGCTCGTTGCTAGCGATTTACTATATGACAAATAGTTGACCCACTCAAGAACGCGAATCAAACCCAAAATGAAATAGCTCGTTCAGTAGGTCAAAATAGTGAACTAAATCCAAAATTGAACACCTCAATCGAGTAGCATGTTGTACAGTATTATAGTACTCCATGAACATGTTGAAAGTCAAATTAATGAACTTGTTTGATATACACATATATCCGCTCATGTGTGGATTGCAGACAACATGTTCTCCAATTTAAATATTTGAATGCAAGTTTATATCGAAACATGGTTTATATCAGTCTTTGATGCATAAAACGCGACCTCTCCCTCTCCCGGACTCTTGTTCTCTCTCTC
>NC_057806.1:678499392-678529075 GCF_018294505.1 Triticum aestivum | reverse complement strand
TCTAGTTCGCATGCATATATACACCATCTATAGGTCTCTCTCGCACACTATGTATGATACTCTAGCTAGTCCAAGCTAGATATCTTGAGTGCACTCATCGTACGCACACAAATTCCTTGCCGCTTTGCCTGTAACTCTCTCACACACCACTATGTCGTCTCGGAGCTCTTCCCCCTCTCTCAAACTCTCCATCCACCTGGGTCACACATACACATGCATATCTCACTCGCACTCGATAGGCCCATCTAAAACTCTATCTCTCCCCCTCGTTCTCTCTCCATCTCACACACGCGCACACACAATCTCATGCCCAGCTAGCCAAGTATGATGGTCTCTCACTCAATTGTAGGCACACGCAGTCCCCCCTATATGTATATGACTAGCTAATCTTAGTCTCCATCATAAACATGTGCATGGTCTATCTCGATTTCTCTCGGGGCATCTTTCTATCGCGCACGCACTCCCTCGATCTCCCACCCATATAGTCCCCTCACGATCTCGACGGGATCTCTCTATCACAAACACACCCTCTCTCCCTCCCCATGGGTCCATGCCATCCATGTGTCCCTCTCGACCTTTGTTCCTTGTTGGCCACACCTCTATTGGACATGTGCTACAGGGGTGTCTCTCTCCGTTGCAAACAATCACACACTAGCTATCTTCGTGTATCTCCTCGCCTCGCTTTTCCATCTCGGAGATGCATGCGTGATATGTTCGCATAAGAAACGGAAAACACTCTCTCTTTCTAATTTATCGTTTGTTGTCACTTTCTCTTTCACACGCATACTCTTTTTGCACACTTACTCATTCTCCTTCACACGCACTTGATCTGTCTCGACTGAGGCACTCTCCTCGGTCCATAGCATACAGATTTATTGAAAAGTCAAACATCACAAAGTTTGACCATGTACGTGGAGAAAAAGAATTACATCTAGTACAGAAAACATATACCATTAGATTCACCATGAGATGTAGTTTTGTATGATGTATCTTTGGTATTGTAGATATAAATAACATTTGCGTAAACCTGATCAAAGTTTCCAAAGTTTGACTTCTAAAAAATCTACATGCACTGCATTATCGAGCGGATGGAATATCTCTTTCCCCCTCTCAGCTATCTGACGCACCACTCAGCCTTATCGGGGCTCCTCAATCTGTCTCAAACTTTATTGGTCAGTTTGGTTCGTGACCTGACCCTCATGCCTTGATGGCCGGTACTGCCTAGTGTGGACGTGAGATGTAAAATATTTCTGCCTGGCCAGGCTTGTGTGGTGCTGAAGCGTTTGGTTCATGCCTGTGCCAGGCAAAGCATCAACGTCCCATCAATCAATCCATGCATCAATTATTTAATGCTAATATCCATCCATGTTTCTTTTAGCCTCGTGGCCACACGACCAGGCACAGCCAGGCGTTCGAAATCGGTCGCCTGGGCCAGGCTACTTGCAGTGTCTGGAGTTCAGCCAGGCTAATTAAAGTGCAAGGGAACCCAGGCCAGGCGGGCTTTCTTTTTCACAGGGTAGCAACCAAACAAGCGTGCATGAAATCCAGCCACAATCCCAGGCCAGGCAAAAGATGCTCAGGACGCAAGCCAAACTGGCCTTATATCTCCCTGGTTCACACATACACATGTCTCACTCGCGCTATACATATAGACCCATCCAACACTCTCCGCCCTTGTTCTATCTCCATGTGACACACCCCCCCCTAAGTACCATAATCCCTCAATCCATCATAGGCGCAAGCACTCCCCCCCCCCTCGATCCTAAGTATGATTATCTCTTACTAGCCATCAGGAACACACGTATTGTCTCCTTCCATCCATACGTCTATCTCGATATCTCTCGGGGCATCTTCTATCGCGCACACACCTTGTCACTCGATCTCCCACCCATGTAGTCCCATCACGATCTCCAGGGGATCTCTCTATGACAAACATACACTCTCTCCTCCCCATGTCTGCATTTTCTCCGTACGTCTCTCTCGACCTCTCTCCCTTGTTTGTCAGACCCCTCTTGGCCACGTGCTAGGGGTCTTGCTCTCTCAGTTCCAAACAACCACACACTATCTCCTCACCTTGCCTCCATTGTCGAAGATGCATGTGTGATATGTTTGCATAAGGCACGTACACTTTTTCTCTACTTTTATCGTGTGTTGTCCATGTCTCTTTCACACACACACACACACACACACACACACACACACACACTTTTTCACTCTCTCTCTCTCTCTCTCTCTCCCTGCTATCTCTCATGGGCCTCCCCTCTCACTCAAACTCTCTATACCGACGGATTATACGCTCACTGTGTCAGCGTATAGCTCCATATATTGTTTAGTTGACTGGTAAACCAATCCACATGCTGCCTTGTCATCTCGTGCTCTGTATCTTTGTGTGCTGGCCCATGTGGCAGTGGGTGAAAATAAGTAAACTAGAGGCCCATCTGACACGCGGTGAAGTAAACAAAGTTGAAACCACTCGGGGTAGCACCCCGCACGCTAGTAAATTGAGGGCGCATTGAGGACAAACTTCTTGCATGGGAAGGATGCACTCGCTCACAATTCACCACTGCGCGGCGGCATGCATAGAAGGACGCACTCGCGCACACCCAGCACACAACACACACCAGCACACGTGTACACCGGCGTCACCGCTGGTTGAGATGGACGGCGAGGCAGCCAACAAGCGGAGGTGGCTCGAGCCGAAACCGCATTTGGCGAGTCTGGACTTCATTAGCAGCCTCCCCGAGGACACGCTGCTCGTCATCATCGGCCTCCTCCCCACCAAATCTGCCGTGCGGACCGCCCTGCTCTCCCGGTGGTGGCGCCCCCTCTGGCGCTGCGTCCCCCTCAACCTCACCGTCGACAGCTGCCTCTGCGACGGGGATTGCACACGCATGGCCGCGGTCTCCAAGATCCTTTCATCGCACCCTGTGCCAGCCAAACGCCTTGACATCCGCATGTTCAGTACCAACTGCAAGGTCCAACCCAAGTTCGACGAGTGGTTCTTATCCCCCGCCCTAGATCAGCTCGAGGAGCTCAGCTTTGAAGCTGGACGATGTCGCTCTCTGCCGCCGTCTGCGCTCCGCCTCACGCCAACGCTGCGCCGTGCCAGCTTCAGCTCCTGCTATCTTCCCCAGATTAATGCCGCACCCGCTCTTCTTCTCCCTCAACTCAAGGAGCTTGACCTCTTCGACGTTGTCATCTCGAAGAAGGCTATGGAGCACCTGCTCGCAGCTGTACTGCGCTCGAGTACCTTCGTCTTGAGCAGATCCACGGGTTCATTAGCCTCCACATCGCCTCGACGAATCTCCGATGGATTTATGTGTCTTGCTGGCCCCGCCACAAGACATCAATTGGGAAGAGATCACTCCAGCTGTTCCACGTTATGGTCATTGAGAATGCGCCTTTCCTTGAGAGATTGCTTGTATCGGATCTAGAAGGTCCAACAAAAATCAGGGTCATTGACGCGTCGAAATTGACAGCGTTGGTGTACTCGTCTGCCAAATTCTCCGAACTCTTTATTGGATCCGTAATCGTTCAGGTACATCACTCATCTTCTTCTTCGTCTTCTTGAAATTAACATTTTTAAATTTCTTCTTGATGTATTTATGACCGTCTTCCAAAAAATGATTCCCACAAGCTTGACCCAATCCATGCGCATAGTGAAGATCTTAGCACTAAAATCTATCGGCCCCAATCTGGATCAAGTTGTTGGATTCCTTACATGCTTTACGTGCACGGAGAAGCTACTCATCGAGGTGAAACTTCTTTCCTATAAGTAAACGGTAATCACAATGTTGCTTAATTTTTTCATAATTTTCCCAAATTACGATGACAAGTGTAGTGTTCAAAACTGCATCTACGCACTGCACCGAAAGAAATGTTTTTAGTATTTTTTCTCACGTGATCACCTGCATCGTTTTTATGCTGTACTACTATAGTAGCCTAGGCTAGTCATAGTGGAAAGTAACTTATGGTTACCCTAAGAGCAAGTACTACCTCCGTCCTGGTTTACTCTTCCAATTTTGTAGTATCAAAATTTGACCATAGATTTAACTGACAAAATGTTAATGCATGTCACTAAGAACTATATCATTGGATTCGTATTTGAACATAATTTCAAATGGTGTAATTTTTAGTGACATGCATTGGCATTCTCTTAGGTAAATCTATGGTAAAAATTTGATACTAAATACGAGGTAGTATTACAAAAGTGGGCTATGTAGGCCAAAACATGTACCAAATTCACTTGTGATGCATTTGGCATCGATGCCCCTCCATTGCTCACCTGGTGTCCCAATCTGGATCACCTACTTTGCTCCGGTGCCAAATTAACTCACGCAATGAAAAAACACTGTGTGGGAGAGAGAGAGGACTAAGGCAATAAAAAACACTTGTTTGGGAGAGTGAGAGGCTGGTGTAGTTGGTTTGATTGATTTGTTTATACATGTGGGTCTGTGTGCACAGCGGTGCCAACTCTCTCACATCGCGAGAGCGGTGCCAAAATCTTTTGATTTGACATCGATGCGTATTATGTGGCATACTTTTGCGAAATATGGCATCGACCACATAGTGGAAGGCAACAAATGCCCAAGCTCTTCACATGCTCCTAGTTAAATGAGAGGAAATAGAGAGAGAGAGAGAGAGAGAGAGAGAGAGAGAGAGTGAAAAAATATCACTAGCCAGCCAACCTTATCGTATGAGCGAATGATATTGGTACCTCTTGATGACACGACAATCTTATGCAGCCAGCTGCTCTAATATGGTCTCTTCTTTTGCAGATAAAAAAAGACCCGAAAGTGAAAAATGTGCTGCACTATAACAATCTCATCGAATGCCTTGATCTCCATCTTACAGAAATTGATTTGATCGACTACCGAGGCAGCACATCTGAGATTAAATTGGTCAGGTTCTTTGTTCTGGAGGCAAGTGTGCTCAAGGTAATGAGGTTTGGCGTTCTCTGGCGCAACAATGAATGGCGTGCTGATCACAGCAAGCGTTTAAGCCTAAATGACAAAGTCTCCGCAGAAGCTGAATTTGTTTTTGAAACATCAAGTGGCCAGAGACTCGAAAACTTATTTGCCCATTAGTGACTTGTCAGGGCGGTGGATTTTAGTTTGTACGATAATGCTGCATCCACCTAAAGTAACGAAAGTTCTTACGTAAACTTCCTAGTAATTCCCTCTTCATAGGTGCAACATTACTCCTAACATTTGTAATATCAGTTTGAAACTTGTAATATTGCTGTGTCCTATTCCTGCGTTTTCAAAATCCTGTGAATCAAACTGGTCCTGAGTTGGTGATGATGTTGTGCCTCCCATATTTCACCAATAGCCGTCGGATCTAGATCTGACGCATACAAACCAAGCTTCTCCATTTTTTCAAAAAGATGCCCGCACTTGTTCCCTATTTACAAACAACTCCTTGTCTCTCACAATCAGCCTCATCTCCTCCCCACCACATCTAGGAGTAGAAGGCCGTAGAAAAATCTGGCGCGATGGCCGCTGCCGGAGCCGTCCACCCCCAATCTTGGTGTTCCGTGCAATGCACGGGCATCTACACACGGGAAATTATGTCGAACAGGGCTAGTTGTAAGCAGGCTAGCTCTACAGCCATGATGATAGTGACTACAGACGGTGAGGCTGACTATGGTATGCCGAACACGGCGCCTATACTCAGGTGTCATCTCCGGCGTAGGGTCTTGTCACTTCACTGTGAGGAGCAGCACGTAATAATTTGACCAACGGGTAGTACAGTTCTAGTACTCCTACCACTACATTGGTAGTACTACTACTAGTACTAGTAGCACCACCGTCTGGATTTAGGAGTACTACCACGTCCATCTAGATTTTAGTATTGACTAGCAATATCTAGTAATGCATGTCGCCAAAAATGTACTACTCCCTCTGTAAATAAATACATGGTGTTTTATTCCTATCGGCGAGAGAACTTAATGTTTTTTTGCTAACTAGAGTACTGTAATAGGATTACATGCAATGAACTAAACACTTCATGTCATGTTTGGTACTAGTCTCAAGTCATTGAAAGCATGCACGACCCACATCTCTCATTGGTTGATATGTCACGAAATAAGAAACAAGGAGGGAGTTAATGCACCGTGCCTAAGTATTTTGGGATTATTTGGTTTTCGTAAGGTGACTTACACAACATTTTTGTTTACATGCATTAACATTTTATTAGTTAAATCAAAGGTCAAAACTTGGCGCAAAATGCAAAGGGGACCAATAAACCAGTAAACATCAAACTTCTCTCGTTTGGCCCCAACTAGAGGTCCGGTGAGATGACTATACTGCACCGGCACGGAGGTGGACGCAGCTTCATTGACTTACGACAACTGCCTTTGGGTGAATGACACGTGGCCCCAAGAGTTGGCTGGCCCACCTATCATACAGCCAAAGGCAGGTGCAGTAGAGGGCCGAGGAGTAGTACAAAATCCTATGCACCTATGCACGCTAACCAAGGGCTGAGTGATCACTCGAATCGCAAGATCAGTTGACTAGAAGCTACGCTAGACCCATGGAGGCGATGAGCGCGAGCATTAGCCGGCTATGCCAGATGGTCCACGACGCCGACCTGCGGCCCGGCAGGTAGTATTGCTTGAGGCCGCCAGGGCGAGGGGCCGCTTGGATGACAGCTTCGCATCCTTGTTCGACGAGGTCCTCGTCGGTTTCCTCGACAAGTTCACTGTCGTCAAGAAGCTTGCGGACGACTTTGACGTAAGCCTCCAGCCGATGCGCCCAGGCTCTGCGATGCCCGCCACCCTCAACGGCCACTATGGTAACAACCTCTTCGATGCACTGGTGGCCCTGCGACTGCCCGCCGTCGCGTCAGAGAATGTCCACCTCGAGGTCGCGCTCACCGCGTAGCGCCTGGCGCAGCAAGACACCATCGACATAATCACCCACGTATACGCGCAAATCGTCCACAAGGACTAGTACATGCAAGAGGAGGACGATAGGACGCTGGCCTTCTTGGAGCGCAGGGCAACCTTGGACGGCACTGTTCAGAAGCATGTTGAGCTCGCTGCCAACGCCGCTGCTCCTCACACATCGGTTGGTGACCCGGCGCAGTAGGGCGTGAGGATGTCGTTGAACGTTGATGGATCCATATGTATTTTTATCCTTCCGTCAAATCCCTGTAGTAGTATATGATACTACAGTAATTATCTTGCCTTTCGCATCAACTTCATAATTTTCGTACGTACTCCATGCATGAACGACGCCTGAGGGAGTCCTGGATTAGGGGGTGTTCGGGTAGCCGGACTATACCTTCAGCCGGACTCCTGGACTATGAAGATACAAGATTGAAGACTTCGTCCCGTGTCCGGATGGGACTTTCCTTATCGTGGAAGGCAAGCTTGGCGATGCGGATATTGAAGATCTCCTACCATTGTAACCGACTCTATGTAACCCTAACCCTATCTGGTGTCTATATAAACCGGAGGGTTGTAGTCCGTAGGACATCAACTCCATATACAACAATCATACCATAGGCTAGCTTCTAGGGTTTAGCCTCCTTGATCTCGTGGTAGATCTACTCTTGTACTACCCATATCATTAATATTAATCAAGCAGGACGTAGGGTTTTACCTCCATCAAGAGGGCCCGAACCTGGGTAAAACATCGTGTTCCCTGCCTGCTGTTACCATCCAGCCTAGACGCACAGTTCGGGACCCCCTACCCGAGATCCGCCGGTTTTGACACCGACATTGGTGCTTTCATTGAGAGTTCCTCTATGTCGTCGCCTTTAGGCCCGATGGCTCCTTTGATCATCAACAACGATGCGGTCCAGGGTGTGACTTTTCTCCCCGGACAGATCTTCGTCTTCGGCGGCTTCACTCTGCGGGCCAATTCGCTTGGCCACCTGGAGCAGATCGAAAGCTACGCCCCTGGCCACCAAGTCAGGTTTGGAAGCTTAAACTAAACGGCTGACATCCGCGGAGACTTGATCTTCGACGGGTTCGAGCCACGGCCAAGCGCGCCGTACTACCTCGAGGGGCATGATCTAGCTCTGCCCCCGGACAGTGTCCTGGAGGCCGCACACGCATCGGTTCCGACCCCTAACTCAGAGCCTATTGCGCCAATCGAGGATGAGCGGTTGGACGTCACCTCGGGGGTTGCGATCCTGAAAGCGATCAAGCCGAACGCTAGCCCCGCACTCTGCATGATCCGTGACTCCGAGGATCCGGACTCCTTTCCGAACTCTGAACCCCCTGCGCCCCTGCCAATCGAATCCGATTGGGCGCCGATAATGGAGTTCACCGCCGCAGACATCTTTCAGCATTCGCCTTTTGGCGACATCCTGAATTCTCTTAAGTCTCTCTCTTTATTAGGAGAGCCCTGGCCGGACTACGGTCAGCGAGGGTGGGATACGGACGATGAGGAAATTCAAAGCCCACCCACCACCCACTTTGTAGCCACTGTCGACGATCTAACCGACATGCTTGACTTTGGCTCCGAAGACATCGACGGCATGGACGACGATGTAGGAGACGAACAAGAACCAGCACCTGTAGGGCGCTGGAAGGCCACCTCGTCATATGACCTATATATGGCAGATACTCCAAAAGATGGAGATGGCGATGGAACAGTGGGGGACGACGCCCCCAAGAAACAGCCAAAGCGCCGGCGTCAGCGACGCCGCTCTAAATCCCGCCAAAGCGAAAACGGTGATTCCGGCACGGGAGATAATACTACCCTGGATAGCCCCGAAGAACACCCACCTCAGCAAGATTCGGCACAGGAAGATGGAGAAGCCAGCCCTCATGAGAGAGCGGCAGACCGAGAGGTCGAGGATGATAACTATATGCCTCCCTCCGAAGACGAGGCAAGCCTCGATGACGACGAATTCGTCATACCATCAGACCCCACCGAACAAGAGCGTTTTAAACGCAGGCTTTTAGCCATGGCAAGCAGCCTCAAGAAAAAGCAGCAACAGCTTAGAGCTGCCCAAGATTTGCTAGCTGACAGATGGACTGAAGTCCTTGCGGCCGAAGAGTATGAACTCGAACGCCCCTCCAAGAGTTACCCGAAGGGCAGGCCGCTACCCCGATCAGAGGAGGAAACACCTACATCACCAGCGCATGACATGGCAGACCGGCCACCTCGCGGCCGCGACAGAGAGGCCTCTCGGCCCTCCACCCAAGCCATGCCCCGACGCCGCTCAACTAAGGCACGGGAAAATGCGCCCGACTTGCGAGACATACTGGAGGATAAGGCAAGACAAACAAGATCGATCTACGGATCGCGCAGGTGCCCTATGGCATGTGACGATGATCTTCACTCCGGATACAACAAATCCGGCCGGGCCGAACACAACAGACATAGCTCTTCCGAGTTGCGTCGTGATATAGCCCAATACAGAGGCGCCGCACACCCGCTATGCTTCACGAATGAAGTAATGGATCATAAAATCCGAGAGGGTTTCAAACCCGTAAACATCGAATCATACGATGGCACAACAGATCCGGCGGTATGGATCGAGGATTATCTCCTTCACATCCACATGGCACGCGGCGATGATCTACACGCCATCAAATACCTCCCGCTCAAACTTAAAGGACCGGCCCGGCATTGGCTTAACAGCTTGCCAGCAGACTCAATCGGTTCTTGGGAGGACCTGGAAGCTGCATTCCTCGACAACTTCCAGGGCACTTACGTGCGACCACCGGATGCCGACGACTTAAGCCACATAATTCAGCAGCCAGAGGAATCGGCCAGACAATTCTGGACACGGTTCCTAACAAAGAAAAACCAGATAGTCGACTGTCCGGACGCAGAGGCCCTAGCAGCCTTCAAGCATAACATCCGTGACGAGTGGCTTGCCCGGCACCTGGGACAGGAAAAGCCGGAATCCATGGCAGCCCTCACGACACTCATGACCCGCTTTTGCGCGGGGAGAAGACAGCTGGCTAGCTCGCGGTAACAACTTATCAAAGAACCCTGGTAATTCAGATACCAAGGACAAAAGTGGCAGGACACGTCGGAATAAGCAAAAACGCCGCGTTAGCAGCGACAACAATGAAGACACGACAGTCAATGCCGGATTCAAAGGCTATAAATCTGGTCAGCGGAAAAAGCCATTCAAAAAGAATACTCAGGGCCCGTCCAGTTTGGACTGAATACTCGACCGCTTGTGCCAGATACATGGCACCCCCGAAAGGCCACCCAATCACACTAATAGGGATTGTTGGGTGTTCAAGCAGGCAGGAAAGTTAAGGGCCGAAAACAGAGACAAGGGGCTGGACAGCGACGACGAGGAGCCCAAGCAGCCGAACAACACTGGACATACGGGCTTTCCCCCACAAGTGCGGACAGTGAACATGATATACGCAACCCACATTCCCAAGCGGGAGCGGAAGCATGCACTACGGGACGTATACGCGATGGATCCAGTCGCCCCAAAGTTCAACCCATGGTCCTCCTGCCTGATCACTTTTGATCGAAGGGACCATCCCACTAGCATCCGTCATGGTGGCTTCGCCGCATTGGTTCTCGACCCAATCATCGACAGATTTCATCTCACAAGAGTCCTCATGGACGGCGGCAGTAGCCTGAACCTGCTTTATCAGGATACAGTGCGGAAAATGGGCATAGATCCCTCAAGGATTAGGCCCACAAGAACGACCTTTAAAGGCGTTATACCAGGTGGAGAAGCCAACTGTACAGGTTCAACAACACTTGACGTGGTCTTCGGATCCCCGGACAATTTCCGAAGCGAAGAGTTAATCTTCGACATAGTCCGGTTTCGCAGTGGCTATCATGCCCTGCTCGGACGAACTGCATTCGCAAAGTTTAATGCGGTGCCGCACTACGCATATCTCAAGCTCAAGATGCCAGGCCCTCGAGGAGTAATTACGGTCAACGGAAACACCGAACGCTCCCTCCGTACGGGGGAGCATTCGGCGGCTCTCGCAGTGGAGGTACAAAGTAGCCTTCTCAGGCAATTCTCCAGTCCGGCCATTAAAAAGCCAGACACTGCCAAGCACGCCCGGAGTAACCCACAGCAGGACCGCCTGGCACACTCTGAGCAAGCGTAGCAATGCGGCCCCAACCCCAGCTTTCGCGACATAGCGAAACCAGTACCTCGCGTACATAACTACGCCCTTGAAATACCATGGGCACAGGGGAAGGGGCACAATAACGGCACGCCCAAAATATAGCTTAAAACGTACTAGGGGCTGCCAGATTCTTTTTTTTATTTTTTCTTACTTTCAGGACTCCATACTTCGGACGACCTGTTCGGCAATTCGACTGCCGCACAAACGATGCAAGATCCAGGGAGGCAGACAAGCCATGCCGCATTATGGAACTCCCAGGTGGTCTCTGTTACGAGCGGTATACCTGTTTTAAATACAATTCCACGGCCTGCCCCTGGTCAGGACATACTGAATAGTCCAATATCTTTTGCTTACCGCACTATTTGTATCGTTCGGCTTTGATAAATAGCCTCTCTATAAACAATGCTTACCTTCTTGTCTATTTTTTGCATTATCTTATTTTCACATTTATGATTATTAAATGACATGATTGCACCCGTACACCATGGTACGGCAAACACGCCAGGGGCTTCAGTACCCCTCATAATGGTGTGAGAAGTTCGTACACTTTCACAAGTGCGGCACCCCGAACTTATAGCACTATATGCATCGGCTCCGAATCATGATTTGGGTCAATAGTTGGGTTTGCCCGGCTCCTATGTTTTGGTGCCTTACGTTCTGCCCTATCGGCTAAGGTAGCACTAGGAGAACCACTACGATTGTGCCCCGGTTCAGCTGGGTTAAGCACCTCAATGGAGAAAGCTAAAACTGACTGTCATGATGTGGCGAGAGACCGGTCGCTGTTCGAGAGGTTTTTCGAGTCCCTAAAGGCTTATGCCGCTTCGAGCGAGGAGCTGGCTTTGTCCGGCCAAGGCGTGGATAGCGCCCCGAACTCGGTCTTCCGAACTAGGGGCTTGGCCGAAATTTAAAATTATAGAGTTCTATGGCTAAGTGAGAGTGTTCAAGCATTATAGTCCGATTGCCTGGTTCGTTGTGCTGAGCGCCTCCCTCGAAGGACCCAACTATGGGAAAAAGAGCGCTCAGGTTTATCCCGAACACCCCAGCACTAGTGGCACGGGGGCAGAAGCCGACGCCTGGCCATCTCTCAATTTTTGATAAACGGCCGCACAGAAAGTAATATTTTAAATTCAATAAGCATTGCTTAGCGCATATGAACAAGTTTTCAGCGCACATGATAAACACAAGCGAGTTCATTCAAATATCACATCCTTGGTACATTCATCCGCCACAAGGCGGACACCTGCAAGAACATCCTTGTAGTAGTTCTCGGGCTTGCGATGCTCCTTCACCGGCGGCGGCCCGTCCTTCACAAGCTTCTCACCGTCCAGCTTACCCCAGTGCACCTTTGCACGGGCAAGGGCCCGACGGGCACCTTCGATGCAGACGGAGCGCTTGATGACCTCAAGCCTCGGATAGGCCTCCACCAGCCGCCGTACCAGCCCGAAATAGCTCCCAGGCAGGGCCTCTCTGGGCCACAGCCGAACTATGAAGCCCTTCATAGCCTGCTCAGCCGCCTTGTGGAGCTCGACCAGCTGTTTCAGCTGGTCGCTCAAGGGCACAGGGTGTCCAGCCTCAGAATACTGAGACCAGAACACCTTCTCCGTCGAGCTACCCTCTTCAGCTCGGTAGAATGCGGCGGCGTCGGATACGCTGTGGGGAAAATCTGCGAATGCCCCTGGAGAGCTCCGGATTCGGGTAAGTAACACGTAGTTCACTTTTATATTTCTGCTTTGCATAAAGAATGCCTTACCCGCTGCTATCTTCCTCATCTCCTCCAACTCTTGGAGGGCCTTTTGGGCTTCGGCCTTGGCAGACTTGGCAGCCTCTAGGGCCGTTGCAAGCTCGGATGCTTGCGCCTTTGACTCCAGCTCCAAACTCTCATATTTTTTCATGAGAGCCTGCAACTCTTGCTGCACCTCGCCGACCTGAGCCCCAAGTCTGTCTCGCTCGGTGCGCTCCGTGGCCGTTTTCTTTTCGGCCTCAGACAGCACCTGCTTAAGGGATGCCACCTCAGTCGTGGCCCCTACAATAAGCAGCACGATCCTGCTACTCTTTTTTGCAAACAAGCCTTTTTATAGGCACTTTTTATGTAAGGTATTTCTTACCTTCTTCCTCCTCGAGCCGCCGCTTGGCAAGGCCGAGCTCTTGCTCGGTCCGCTCGAGGTCCTGCTTCAGGACACCCACCTCCGCAGTCAGTGCGGCGGTGGATAGCAGCGAAGCCTGCATACGCATATTGACTCTTTTTTAGACTCCTGCGAAATTTAATAGATCCTCTATTCGGCTTTTCTTTCCGAACGCCAAACAGAGCATCAGGGGCTACTGTCTATGCGGTAATATTTTTACATATTTTTACTTACCTCGAAGCCTGTTAGAAGGCTAGCGCAAGCTTCAGTCAGTCCGCTCTTGGCGGACTGAACCCTCTGGATCACCGTACTCATAATAGTACGGTGCCCCTCGTCGATGGAGGCGCCGTCAAGCACCTCCAGCAGATTGTCCGGCACCTCCGGTTGGACGGAGGCCGCCGGCTCAGAAGGCTTGCTCCTCTTGGAAGGAGTTCGCCTACCGCGGTCCGGAATTGTGGAAGATTCCGGCGCGGTGTCCGGCACAAAGCCGGACTGAGAGCCCTGGGGAGCCTTATCCCCTTCACTCCTGGAGTCCGGGAGGTTGCCTTGCGGCTCCTCCGGGACCACCTCCTCCTACCCTAGAGCTTGTCGCGATGCCACTTCGGCGTCGTCTGCAGTGCAGGGGGAGACAGCGGGCGGAACTGAGTTCACGTCCGATGAGTCCAGGGAGCCGCCTGACGATTCGTCGAATTCGGCCCGGGGTGGACTGCATAATTACATTTGACATTAGGGAAAGCTGTGCAACAAAGCAACATCATGAGTTATTCTGATATCCGAACTTACAATTTCGCAGGACACTTGGCCCTGTTTAGCCACTCCTCTTTACCCTCTTCGGCGTTGGGGGCGTAGTCCGGCGGAGGGGTCTTCCTTTTCCTAGATCCCTCGGCCTCCCCCGTTGGGGCGGCCTTCCTCTTCTCTCCTTCCTCCGATGGGGGGGAGAGTTTTCTTCTTCCTCCTCCTCGTTTTCGTGGGAGGAGGGCGTCTCGGACTCGTCAGATGACGAGTCCGACACCACCATGTTGCGGGCACTCTTTCGAGTCCCCGTGGTCTTCTTCTTCTTGGCCTTCTTCTCCGGCACCACATAAGGCGCCGGAACCAGCAGCTTTGCTAGTAGAGCTGGGACTGGGTCTTCGGGCAGCGGAGCCGGATAGTTAATCGGTCCGGATATCGCCCGCCAAGCCTGTCAAAGGTAAGGGAGTTTAGATCCCCCATAGAGTCAAACTATGAAAAAAGCTTAAACATCCTGTAAAAGGTGTAGATGGCATACCTCGCTAGCGTAACGCTGCGAGCTGTATCCACGGTCCTCGGAAGCGGATGCGGGAGCCTCGGCGCCCTTGAATAGCATCTTCCAGGCGTCTTCGTACGTCGTGTCGAAGAGCCTGCTGAGGGTTTCATGCTGCGTCGGGTCGAACTCCCACAGATTAAAATCCCGTTGTTGGTACGGGAGGATCCGGCGGACGAGCATAACCTAGATTACATTAACAAGCCGGACTGGCTTGTTCACCAGGGACTGGATGCATGTTTGCAATCCGGTCACCTCTTTTTCGTCACCCCACGACAGGCCCATCTCTTTCCAGGACATAAGCCGCGTGGGGGGTCCGGATCGGAACTCGGGGGCTGCGGTCCATTTCGGATCGCGCGGCTCGGTGATATAAAACCACCCGGATTGCCATCCCTTTAGGGTCTCCACGAAAGAGCCCTCGAACCATAGCGCGTTGGCCATCTTGCCCGCCATGGCGCCTCCGCACTCCGCCTGGCTGCCGCGCACCACCTTGGGCTTGACGTTGAAGGTCTTGAGCCAGAGGCCGAAATGAGGGCGGACGCGGAGAAAAGCCTCGCACACGACGATAAACGCCGAGATGTTGAGGATGAAGTTCGGAGCCAGATCGTGGAAATCCAGGCCGTAGTAGAACATGAGCCCCCGGACAAATGGGTGGAGTGGAAAACCCAGTCCGCGGAGGAAGTGGGGAAGAAATACTACCCTCTCATGGGGCCTTGGGGTGGGGAGAAGCTGCCCCTCTTCGGGAAGCCGGTGTGCGATGTCCTTGGACAGGTATCCGGCCTTCCTTAGCTTCTTGACTTTGCCCTCCGTGGCGGAGGAGACGATCCACTTGTCTCCCGCTCCAGACATTGCTGGAGAAGGTTGAGGTGGGAAGTGCGGGCTTGGGCGCTGGAGCTCGGGTGCGCAGGAGATGGATAGGCAAGGGAGGAAGAAGGCGTAGGTAAAAAGGTGGATCCTTGTCCCCTTATATGGGCGGATGCGGTTGTGCGTCCCCACCTGCCTAGTAAAACTCGCTTGCCTCCCAAGCGCCGTGATAAGTGGCGCGGTTGGGTTACCCACATCCGTATTGATGAAAATCCTGTAAAAGGGGGGTACACGATCTCTGCTTTGACAAGACGTGCCAAGGAAACCACCTCGCAAAACACGCTGAGGTGGAAAAGTGAAAATGATTCGAGTGAAGGACTTGGCTGTAGTGTGATGACGCACTGCGGAATACGTCAGCAGATTTGATTTGTGTTAATATTATTCTCTCTACGGCAATATGTGGAAGCTTATTTTGTAGAGCCGGACACTACTCTTGGTGTTTACAATCTTCTATGAAGGACTTGGAGGAGGAACCCGCCTTGCAATGCCGAAGACAATTTGCACAGCGGACTCGTCGTCATTGAAGCCTGGTTCAGGGGCTACTGAGGGAGTCCTGGATTAGGGGGTGTTCGGGTAGCCGGACTATACCTTCAGCCGGACTCCTGGACTATGAAGATACAAGATTGAAGACTTCGTCCCGTGTCCGGATGGGACTTTCCTTGGCGTGAAAGGCAAGCTTGGCGATGCGGATATTTAAGATCTCCTACCATTGTAACCGACACTATGTAACCCTAACCCTATCCGGTGTCTATATAAACCGGAGGGTTGTAGTTCGTAGGACATCAACTCCATATACAACAATCATACCATAGGCTAGCTTCTAGGGTTTAGCCTCCTTGATCTCGTGGTAGATCTACTCTTGTACTACCCATATCATCAATATTAATCAAGCAGGACGTAGGGTTTTACCTCCATCAAGAGGGCCCGAACCTGGGTAAAACATCGTGTTCCCTGCCTCCTGTTACCATCTAGCCTAGACGCACAGTTCGGGACCCCCTACCTGAGATCCGCCGGTTTTGACACCGACAGCGCCAGAAGCAAACTTCTCATTACTCTAGGCAAAATCGTTATTTTCTATCTATCGGTCGCGCCATGGAGCAGAACCAAATTTTACAAGTTACGAGTTCAAAAGGAAAAGCCTGCCGTGTTCGCGTCGCACCCCCACACGGTTGGTCCGGCACGCCGCTCAAGCGGGAATGCGTGCGGTGTTGCATTTTCACTTACAAGTGGGACCGCAATTGAGCAAACCGACTATCGGCAAACCCCCACCCCGCCCACCGTGCGATGGCTGAGAAAAGAGGATAGGAGGGAGAAGAGATGGCTGTAGCATGTACTTCAAGAAAATTGGTGTCGGATGGGACTCGTGTGGGTGGCGTGTGCCGTACTGCTAGACGTGAATGCTAGTTATGGCCCATGTCACCCCACTATATCGAGCCTATATCGAGGTACGTAGAACAAATTTCCTGCAGTCCGTGCTCATCCCTCCTCTATCTCTCTTCTCAGCCAGCCAGCGGACGCGTGGAGCCCATCGTCTGTTTGCTCACATGCGGCCCCACATGTCAGTGAAAACGCAAGAGAACCCACTGAATCTGCACATCTTTCACCTCGGCGTGCTGGTGATGAAAAACAAATCCAATAAAGATCTTCGGTGGCTGCTTTTGTTGTAAGATTCTATTTACAATTTAACCCAAGATGCACATCTTGTGGCTTCAACTACGACTCTATTTTATTTCATGACACGACCTGGATGCTGGATGTCCCACGTGTCGGCAAAAGGAGGAAGAACCCGACCAAATCTTCGGCTCTGCTCTCGGATTGGACTAGTTGTGCTAAATTTTTATTGTGTACTCCCTCCGTTCCAAAATACTTGACTTCCATTTGTCCAAAAATGGATGTACCTATATACTAAGACATGTCTAGATACATATATATTTTGACAAATAGAAGACATGTAGTATTGTGCAACGGAGGGAGTAGAATGGATGCAAGTTTTTGTATTGGGAAGAAGAGTACATCCATATATTGATAGAGCGCAATTTAGTAGATGTTCTATCGCTTTTAGCTAGTATAGAATAGAGGCTAGACATGAGACTAGATGCGAGGAAGCAACGTCTACTTCTTTACACTCGAAGAAGAAAGAAGCACGCAAGATCGAGCCTCCGCAGATCAACAATGAATGCATCGAGAAGGCACTAATCCAACTTACTACAGGAGTAGTCAAAATTACCGTTGGAGTTCATGCAAAATGGAGGTTCGGTTGGGGTCGTGCGTTGGAGTTGCCTTACAAGTGGGACCGCAGTTAAGGAAACTGACTATCGGCAAACCCCCACCTCGCCCGCCGCGCGATGGTTGAAGTTTGAGAAACGACGAGGTTGAAGAGATTGCTCTCGCACGTACTCCAAGAAATAATATGGTGTCAGATGGATGTCGTGGTGGTGGCGTGTGCCGTACTCCTGGACGTGAATGCTTGTTCTGGCCCATGCCACCCTACTACTCCTACTACTTACTCCTACTATATACTATACTACTAGTATATCGAGGATTCGAGGTGCTGGTTACATACAACGAACACATTAACATATGGCTACAGTAAAAACACCCTCCCGACATGCAAAGCATGTGAAGCTAGTACAAATAGTGTACTACTATTGTTGATTGGCCTCATCGGATAACCTGTTGCAATGCACGTACAATTATGTATTCGGAAAATATTTTTTTGCCTCGTCGCACCACTCACTCAGAGAAGCGACTCAAAAGCCATTCATAAATTTAGTAAGTTTATCACAGGCATATCATTTTATTACATAGTACAACAGGTCATCAACCCACATCGACAATGAGGATACATTATAAATACTAAAGTTTTCACCACACAACAAATAACAAGCCATGAAATGAACTTCAACTCAACCATTTTGCGGCGTTGGAAACGCTTGCTTTGAACCACATGTGATTCTCTAGGACGGGCCATGCATTGTCGATCTGGAGACCAACGCAGGACTGATCATCCAGGCTGAAGCGGCCTACTATATCAGTACCATGGTAGGGAACCATGCAAATGTCCAAGGTATAGACACATTTTCTTCTCATAAATGTGTCAACAGCGGTTGGATCGCCTTTCACCATCATCGGATAGTTTCGTCCAAGGAAGAGCGAGTTTTCTCCAAGACTATCAATTCTGTGCCAGGGAGAAGGAGTTGGCGCTAGCACACTAGTATACATCCCGAATACCATGCAATGTGTGTTGGAATAGGTCCGGAGAGTGCGACCATGGGAGACTACACCCGCTTCCTTAGCAGTACTATCATCAGTGGGCTGTATGCACACAAGAAGAGGTGATCCATCGGAATTAGTTGCCAGGCGCCACAGAGTATATCGGCGCTGCTCGTCCTCATGCTCGTGATCATCACCATCGTCATCTCCCCCTTGGTTATAAAAATCTTCAAGTATAGGTGGTGGGATGTCCACAGGACCTTGGAAACACAAGAAGAAGGTTAATTAGTAAAGGGAAAGTTGCTAACCCGCATGCATGTGGATGAAACAATTATAATTACGGTGGAAGACAAACGTACCGAAAAAACGAGGATCCCATGCAAAAACAGTGCCACGAGAGGTGGCAGCAAACAGAAGATCCTTGTATTCAATTGCATCACAGTACACATCCGTGTATAGAAACTGATTTTTGAGTAATATCCATCCCATCGAACCACGAAGGACGGCAACTAGCTTGTCGAAGATAGCAACAACATCATAGTTTTTGTAATTCCAAGAGCGGTTGGGAACTCAACAAATTGCTATCTTCAGTACATGACAGTCACCATGATCGTATTTGAACGTACGTAGATCATCTGTGTGCTCAACCTCAGGGCACTCGGAGATTTTTGGAAGTGGAATCCGCTGACGAGTGTACACATTCACAAGTTCCCACTCGCAATTGTACCCAATATAAACAACCCAATCACCATTTGCGCCAGCCCAGGACTTACCCTTAAGCGATGGCATCTTGACATCACACGTATCATTATCAAGCGGCATCAACTTGCACAAGGCGTGGTCTCCATCGTCCGCTCGCCAGCGAGCGGGGTCATGGCGAAGAAGATAGGGGAGATCAAACCGCTCCTTGACCCTTGGGTTCCTTGCAATGATGTTATTAGTTGAGTCGAGAATGGGCTGGAACGAACCTGCCATGCTATCCGAGGTGATGACGTCGCACCGATCAATGAGTTCCTCCACCACGTCATCTTTCAAATCGGGGCAAGAATAACAAGGTCGTTTCTGGCCTGTTCCCTCCATGGAGAAGACGATCGAACAATGGCAGAAGAAAGGGTGAAGGGCTGAAGGAAAATGGAGGAGGGAGAGGAAGAGCGTGCGACAGCAGTTCCAAATCGAGAGGGAAAGGCGAAGAGACGGTGGACGGTTGCGAGTTTTCCACGGTTCACGAAGAGCCACCCCGGCCTACACGTCCGTCCGGAAATACTCCTACTACTTGCCGTCGTCTCACTGATATGTAGGAACGGGACCACATGTCAACAAAACATGGTGTGTAATTTCTCGTGCAAAATGCGATCTGGCCACGTTGGCCCGAGGTGCCGCATTAGTTATCGACCTTTATTTTTTTAATGGCGCGCCGATCAGTTTTGAAGCACGACTAACTGGTACTGTACGCAGAGAAAATATAAACTACTCTACCACTCCCCCACCTCCAGTACTAGTAGTATAAAAAAGATATATATAGGCTGGAGCTTCAGCGCTTCCTTGCTAAGGGTTGTCCACTTGCTTCTCACACTACCACCCTCTCTCCAGATCTAAAAAAGATGGCCCCTCTCTCCCTCCTCACCGGTGGTCACAGATCCGCCGGGGAAGAGAAGGACATGCAGCGTTGACGCACTCGTCATCGGCGAGCGAGGTCACGCACTGACGACAAGGCCGTCCTCTCAGACCTAGCGCCCGCGCGGGATGGCCTCCATCCCCAAGCTCGCTGCCGTAGTGTGTGCGGAGGATGACGACCACGAGCGAAGCCACTTCACGCCGACCCTCAGGTATGCTACCTCTTTTCGAGCCATAACCTTGTTCTATTGCCCCATCTGCTACGTCGTTGCCTGTGGATCTTTTTCCACTCCACCATCTTCCCAATTTGCTATCCTCTACTCTGCTGGCCATGCAGACGAAGACCATAATTTGCACTATTAAAGGAAACCCTACTTCATGCAGACTAATCCATGTCTGGGTTGAATAAGGAAAGGAAGGGAGACTGTACTGTCCAAGAGAGTAGGCATCGAACCCGCATCTAGGTTGAAAAGGGGAAAATCAGTAGCTAAGGAACGAGTCTCGTGTCTCTTGGTTAAAGAAGGGTAGAAAGGCATGACAACGCAATAGGGAATGACCAGGTCGATCGGTTTGTTGTCCTCGCATAGGAAAAAGGTGGCTAAAGAGAACAAAAATGGGACTGTAATCCACATATGGTACATGGATATTTGTTGCTCTGGGCAACCATACCTCCCTCACCACTCTGCGTCCGTGGAGGTACATCGTACTGGTGCCTCCCATGCTCTTATAGCCACTTTTTTTTGCTGTTAGTATAACACCAACAGTCAAGTCAAGCAATGCTACTGCTAAAGTGATGCCACATTTAACTAATGCCGCTCTCAGTCTAATGCCACCCATAAATTTAAGCAATGCCATTTAATGTCACTGGATTATTTCAGGGTTAGCTGTTGATTGTGGATGTATTAAAGATTTTTAGCTATAAGGCATTCTAATGTTGTTGCACAGCCAGTATACCAACGATGAAACTTGTTACTCCCGTCAGATTTTTGCACTGTTAATGCTTATAGATTACATACCTCACTTTCATGAGATAAGTTATTTTTTTTGTACAGTGTCACCAAAATGCCAAGGTGCTGATGTCATTTTATTTTGGTTAAACTGCACAGACAATTAAGAAGACAAGAGGAAAGGTCAAGAGTGGGCACCTCCTCCTCTGGCTGTTCTCTTGAGGAGGTCTGTATGTTTGTCTCTAATGACTGTCGACTACATACCTGACATCATGATGTAATGTTAAGTCGTTTCCTTTTGTACAGTGTCACTGAATTGTCAAGGCGGTGATGGCATTTTATTTTAGTAGAACTGCACAAAATTTGCTTAAAAGAAGAGGAAAGGTCAGGAATGGCTCACTTTTCCAAAAAAAACTATGTATGCCTTCCTCACATCAGCCGCTGTTGCTTTATTTGTTCCTTCAAATAGGTGGTTAGAAATAGTCTTGCTACCTTTTCCCATTAAGAAATTGGAATGCTTATATTTGTGAGTCTATGCTTCAAGTAGTGCCACTTTTAGAGTAATCACACTTTCAATATCTATGCAAAGAGGGATGCTCGATTTTAGTGGAACTGCACAAAAAGTCCAACTGGTTCAACATTAGGAGCATGTTTTTTCCCCAACCATTATATCCAATTGGTGGCACTATGAGCTGTTCATTACGAAGGTACATGGTTTGCTACTATCTTGCTACTCTTTTTGTACTGCCATTACATAGTAATACTAGTGGTTTGTATGTGAATTTATTGGCAGGGTGGACCTACATTGGAGGTGCAGGACAGGATTCAATGATTGGATGCTCAATTTCGGTTGTATCGATTTCACCTCTTCCATCACTGCGAACATGGATATCCTTGGTCTGATGAAGAATAGGCGCTATATTTCTGCTCTAAACCAGCAAATCAATTCAGTATGAAATTGTCCAGGGCAAAACATAAGTGTACCAGATTGTCCAGTGCAGAACATGACAGATGCTAAGCGGAAGAGACATGTTTAAACCAAAAATACAAGGTGTGGTATATGTTTACTAGCTGCTTGATATTTGTGCAGACAGAGATGTCTGCCTGTTGCTATTTGGCAAACCAACAAAGTGTCCGCAATTTTGGTTGAACTGCACAAGAGAATAGTATAGTCACTGCATGCAGTGCCATTTGAAAATAGACACAGAAAGATTGGATAGTCACTTCATGGACTGCAGAAAAGAAGTACTGTACTATTTATTGGCCAACACTAGTGCTTCATTGCTTTGGTCTGATTATACAATGGGCATCATTTTGCCTAAGTTAAAGTTTGTATTCCGAAAATAGTCTCGCCGTGTGATCAAGAGAAGACCAAATCATATTGCAGTGGATGTTCCTCCAACATGTGTGGTTCATTCTCATGGTTCCAGCTGTTGGTGAAACCACTTACGTTTGCAAGAGGAATTGTAGACTTCACAAACAAATTTGTATTTCAGTCTGTACTGAATGTTGGCCAAGAGAACCATCCATGTTAGTAGGAAGAACATATGTTTTTTCTAGATCTTTGCTTTTGGAGCTACATATTTGTATATGATCTGTGAGTCATTGAGATGCATTAACATGTTGATCTTATGTATGGGAATCGTACTAGTTAGTTTTAGTTGCGACGCAAGATCTGAAGCGGCCAATCTTTGCTTTTGTAGCTACATATTTGTATATGATCTGTGAATCATTGAGATGCATTAATAGTTACTTATTTCTATTCGCTCAGTGTTTACAAGTTACTGATTGATCACTAGCTAGCCTACAAATGCGCTCCTGACAGTTTTATTTGCGACGCAAGATGCGAAGTGGCAGTTTTTTGAGTAAAAATGCCTACCTATGAAGAAACTAACAAGCTACACTATCGATCCTACACGGATAAAATTCCTACCTCTGAAGAAACTGAGAAGCTACGCTATCGATCCTACACGGATAAATAGCAGATCACGCATGTACTACCTCCTTTCTGCTTTGCAGGGCTCAATTCAAGAAACGACCTACTCGATACTACACGAATAAATAGCGGATCACGCACGTACTCTACCTCCTTTCCGGTTTGCAGGGCTTAATTCAAACCTCTCACCAACCAAGGTACTCCCTCCGTCCGTGTTTATTAGTCCCGTGAGCAAAGCAGCAAGACCAAGGCATGGCAATAATTAACGACATGCAGAAGTTTAAGCCTAATACATTCCAGCGATTTAAGTGGCTGCATGCGTGCCCTCGACATGCAGAAGTTTAAGCCTAATTAATTCCAGCGATTTAAGTGGCTGCATGCTGCATTGCGTACTGCCTGCGAGCGATTCTGAGTGCTTGCATGCAGCCGGCCGTAATTAAGGCAGCTAACTGATGCGAAAAAAGATACGCTTTAAATCCATGGAATCATTATTGACAAGGAGGGAGATGATTCGAGTGCACTCGTTTGACCGCCATGCCGGCGTGCGACCCAGATGGGACGGGACGACGCAGTCATAATTTCAGTTTCTCTAGTTTTCCATGGCAAGCTGGCGCGCTAAGCCATTATGCATTGAATTCCGATGACCGTCGCGCTACCTTCCGCCTATAAGTACTGTTTCCCGGACTTCTCAGGTGCCCCCAACTCGCCATATCCTCATAAGCCCCCATCGGCCCGACGTCGCTTGCCACGTCCGCCATGCCCCCGCCCGTCTGCAGTAGGCGATGCTGGAGGCGGTCACCGCCGGAACTAGTGTTCGGGTTTTCGCCGGAAGGCAGACGGAGGGAGGAGGCATTCTATCTATCTTTAGATGGCAATGCGGAGACCGAGGAGTTGTTGGAGCGCGACCGCATGGCGGAGGAGCAGGAGTTGTTGGAGCGCGATCGCCTGGCGGAGGAGCAGCGTCTCGCCGATTTGCACCGCTAGCACGACATGGAGCAGCAGCGCACCGACGCTCTGAGTCGCGAGCAGAGCGCTCGCAACTGGGCCGACTACGTGGAGGCCGGCGCCCGGCAAATAGCCCTGGAGGCTGTCGAGCACGCACGCGTTCATGACGCCGATTTTTACTACCAGCTTGTCAAGTGGGTTTCCCGCTTGGAAGCCGAAGCTTCGGTGGACCATGCCGGCATGGAAAGGGCCAACGCGCGCGAGCAATGCGCCCTATCGCACCTATAGCAAGTACGAGGCGAGGCGGAGGACGCCGGTGCCGGCGTTTAGCATGGACAGCAGATGGCGGCCGGCATCGTCTAGTTAGCTAAGAGTAAGTTAGTACTTGTACGCTACTAGAGTGTTAGTGGGAGTAGATAGTTCACCTGGCTATGATGGTTGTCAACGTGGAAGTTCAGTACTCTATATGTGGATTAGACATGTTACTTTGCTCTAAATGTTGAACTTTCTGCTTGAACGTATGGAATGGGCTATTATTTTTTAAATGGGTTGTATTTGTCCTCCACGGTTTAGAGGCTGACTTGTGGGCCTAGCAAGTTGACGCGTACACAATCAGGAGATGATTGTACATGGAGAGGATGACAACAGGGACCCGCCAAGGTCATGGCAGTACGCAAGCAAGTGCCTCCTTATTTCAAGCCAATAAAAAATGGCTCCTCCTAGTGGATTTCTGACATCTGGGTCCCATGCCATTGTCAACGTAGTCAATAAACAAGAGAATTGCACAACGAGCGGCTGACACCAGGGACCCAGTAGCTCGCCCAGTTATTTTTGTTTTGGGTTAATTTGATAAATGCCACTCCAAATCTGGTGTATCCGAGAAATGCCACTACAATTTCCAAACTATGAAAAATGCCATTCCATGCCATTTCTAGTGGCATTTTTGAAGTCTGGAGTGGCGTTTTTCAAAGTTTGCAAACTGCAGTGGCGTTTTTCAAAGTTTGCAAAAATTGGAGTGGCATTTTTCAAAGTTTGGAAATTGCAGTGGCATTTTTATGAATCGCCATAATTGGAGTGGCATTTATCTAATTTGTTTTTGAGATGGAAGCAGGGTGTCAACTGGGCTGTGCGGGACACTCCGGCCTGTCTAGACAGCCTTTTCTTTTGTGTTTACCACAGGCCAGCCCAGTAGTTTTTTTTCTTTCTAAAAATGGCTAGCCCAGTTTTTTTTGTGATTTGTCAAGTAAGCCACTTTATCAGGCCTGTTGGGCTGCAAATCTTTCAAGACGAGGGGAGTGGCCTATCAGTAATGAGAAATGGGCTGTACATTTTTAAAGCACATCAAACCGGCAATTATTTTCAAATTTCTTTTTTTCATTTCGAGATTTTAAATTGCATCGATTTTTATGCGTGGAAAATTTATTGGATTTTATGTTGATATACATTTATTTTTAAAATCAGTCTGAATGTGACTCGAAATTTCGGGATTAAAAACAGTTCAGACCGCACCGACATATGCAAAATTTCGTATAATTTTTTAACCGTGGCCACAATATGGGCTGTAATGCTAACATAAAGAATATGGGCTCCAAAAAACCCCGTAAGAATTAGCAAATGGGCTGTAAATTATTTGAAATAATGGCAGATGGGTTGTATGCTGTTTTCCACAGATTTGAGGCTTTCCACAGATGGCCTGTATACTGTTGGATGTCCATACAACGGCCGTCGTGCTTCTTCAATATCTGCTCTTCGTGCTCCAGTCGCTCAAATAAGCGCCGACGGGACTACCTGCTCCCTCCTCCCTGCGGCCGGCTGTGCTGCCGCGCAGGCCTCACTGCGCCACCGTACTCCCATCGCTGGCCTAGCCATCCCTCTACTCACCCACACCTGCTGTTATTCTCCAGCGACAGCAGACGAACCACTAAACCCTCGTACAGTCGTACTCCCCTCCGTGTGGGAAACAAAAACAACGGCCGAGTCTTCCCTGCATCCGTGTTGTTCCCTTCCTAGGCCCCGCCGTCGTCCACCGCCCTGGTGCTCTCCGCCTGGCGTGGTCAGCATGGTCAACGAACGACATGCATCTGAAGTGGACTGTACGTGGAGAGGCTGACAGCTGGGTCCACAGCCGCACACAAGGAAATGCCTCCTTATTACGCGCAAAATAATGATTTCCTCCACCTGACATCGGGGACCCACCGAAACGGCTTCTGTATTTCGTGAAAAAAATGTTACCGCCGCTGACAGCTCGGACCCACCAGCTATATCTTCGCACGCAAGGAAGTGCCTCCTTATTACGCACAAAAAAAGAATACTCCCCCTGCTAGCTGGGACCCATTATAGTGGGCCTACTAAGTTGCTGGGGATGAAGGGCTTTGTCAACTTAGTCAATATGCACGATTCTAGCTCGACTGACCGTACGATGTCCATCCAACGGCCGTAGTGTTTCTTCAACCACTGGTCTTCTTGCTCCAGCCGCCCAAATCAGCGCCGGTCGTGCCGCCTGCTCCTGCCTCCCGTGGCCGGCTATGCTGCCACGGAGGCCTCACCACCCCCATACTACTCCCACCGCTGGCCAGGCCATCCCTCCACTCCAGTCACCCACACCCCATGTTATTCCGCGGCAATAACAGCGCGGCCGAACCAGTGAACCCTCGTACTCCTCTCCGCGTGGGCATCCACTGCTGCGTCATCCCCGGCTTTGCGTCGTCCCCTTCCTAGGCCTCGCTGTCGTCCATCGCCGTGGTGCTGTCGGCGCGCTGTGGTCAATGTGGTCAACGACCAAATTCCATCGGAAGAATACTGTACGTGGAGAGGCTGATAGCTGGGTCCACGGCAGCCGCAAGGAAGTGCCTCCTTATTACGCGGAAAATAATTATTCCTCCACCTGACAGCATGGACCCACCGGACGGGCCACCAGTATTTTACGAAAAAAATCGTTTCCCCCTGACTGCTGGGACCCACCGGACGGGCCACCGTATTTCGCGAAAAAATGTTCCCCCCGCTGTCAGCTCGGACCCACCGGAAGTGCCTCCTTATTATGCACAAAAAAATGAATACTCCCCTAGCTAGCGGGGACCCATCTTGCTGGGAGGCTGACTTGTGGGCCTACTAAGTTGACGGGGACGAAGGGTTTGTCAACTTAGTCAATATGAATGATTCTAGCTCCAGTGACCGTACGATGTCCATCCAACGACCATAGTGCTTCTTCAACCTCTGGTCTTCTTGCTCCAGCCGCCCAAAGCAGCGCCGGTCGTGCCGCATGCTCCTGCCTCCCGTGGCCGGCTGTGCTGCCGCAGAGGCCTCACCGCCCCCTACTATTCTCACCCCCGGCCAGGCCCTGCGGCAACGGCAGCCTCACACCGTAGCCGAACTAGTGAACCCTCGTAGTCCTCTCCGCGCGGGCTTCCACTGCCGCGTCGTCCCCTTCCTAGGCCTCGCCATCGTCCACCGCCGTGGTGCTCTCCGCGCGGCGTGGTCAAGGAACGACTTCCATCGGAAGAGTACTGTACGTGGAGAGGCTGACAGCTGGGTCCACGGCCATAGCCCGGTTTTTTTGTGATTTGCCAAGTAAGTCGCTTTGTCAGGCCTGTTGGGCTGCAAATCTTTCAAGACGAGGAGAGCTTTCATTCGGCTGGCTGAGAAAATGGCCCATCAGTAATGAGAAATGGGTTGTACATTTTTAAAACACATCAAACCGACAATTAGTTTCAAATATCATTTTTTTATTTCAAGATTTTAAATGACATTAATTTTTATGCATGGAGAATTTGTTGGATTTTATATTGATATACATTTATTTTTAAAATCAGTTTGAATGTGAGTCGAAATTTTGGGATTAAAAACAGTTCGGACCGCACCGAAATATTCAAAATTTCGAATAATTTTTTAACCATTGCCACAATATGGGTTGTAATGCTAACAAAAAGAATATGGGCTCCAAAGAAAACCTTAAGAATTAGCAAATGGGCTGTAAATTATTAGAAATAATGGCAGATGGGCTGTATGCTGTGTTCCATAGATTTGAGCCTTTCCTAAAAAAAGGTTGACGCACAAGCACTGACTGTTGGATGTCCATCCAAAGGCCGTCGTGCTTCTTCAATCTTTTCTCTTTCTGCTCTAGCCGCTCAAACAAGCGCCGGCGGGACTGCCTGCTCCCTCCTCCGCGCGGCCGGTTGTGCTGCTGCGCAGGCCTCATCGCCCGACCGTACTCCCATCGCTGGCCTAGCCATCCCTCTACTCACCCACACCTGCTGTTATTCTTCGGTGATGGCAGACGAACCAGTAAACCCTCGTACAGTCGTACTTCCCTCCGCGTGGGAAACAACTGCCGAGTCTTCCCTGCCTCCGTGTCGTCCCCTTCCTAGGCGTCACCGTCGTCCACCGCCCTGGTGCTCTCGGCGCGGCGTGGTCAACATGGTCAAGGAACGACATCCATCGGACGTGGACTGTACATGGAGAGGCTGACAACTGGGTCCACGGAGGCAGCAAGGAAGTGCCTCCTTATTACGTGCAAAATAATGATTCCTCCACCTGACAGCAGGGACCCACCGGACGGGCCACCTTATTTCGCGAAAAAAACGTTTCCCCCTGACTGCTAGGACCCACCAGCTACACCTTCGCACGTAAAGAAGTGCGTCCGTGCAAAAAAAAACGATTCGCCCCCCTGACTGCTGGGACCCACTACCTACATCTTCGCACGCAAGGAAGTGCGTTCGGGCAAAAAAAAACCAAAACGATTAGCCCCCCTGACTGCTGGGACCCACCAGCTACATCTTCGCATGCAAGGAAGTGCGTCCAGGCAAAAAAAAACGATTCGCCCCCTGACTGCTGGGACCCACCAGCTACATCTTCGCAGGCAAGGAAGTGCCTGACAGTCGGGACCCACCTGGTCGAAGCGTACGTAGCGTTGACATTCTGGTCGCGAACGTGTACGTACATACTAGTCGATGTAGAGGCACGCACGTGTCGTAGTAGAGGCGTGCATGTGTCGTAGTAGAGGCGCACACGTGTCGTAGTAGAGGCGCGCACGTAGCATGTACACGTATGTATAGCGGCCAGGGTGCAAGAAAGAAAATACGGCCACGTATGTGTACATACGGGCGGGGTCTCGAACGCCTACTCGTGCATACGTACGACAAGGGCTCGTGTACATGGCTGGGTCGGAACAGAGAAACAGCATCATCGTCGTGTTCATGGGTCGGAACGGAATGTGTGGTCGTGTTCATCGGGAGGGCTTGGACGGAAGAGGCGATGGAAACGAGGCCTGGCGTACCGCATAACAGAGGAAACGGACCTCCTACGGTCGAAACGGGGGTCCTGATGATTGGGAGGGGTGTGGCGTACCGCAAAATGGAGGAAACAAACCTCCTACGGTCGAACAGGGGTCCTGTTGATCGGGAGGGGTGTGGCATACCGCAAAACAGAGCAACGGACCTACTATGGTCGAAACGGGGGTCCTGTTGATCAGGAGGGGTGTGGCGTACCGCAAAACGGGACTCCACGGGATACTGTTCATCTCCACCGTCGACCCCCTCCAGCCTCCACGAACTACTGTTCATCCACCGTCGACCTCCTCCAGCCTCCACGGGCTCCTGTTCATCCAGCCTCCACCGCGCGCTACTCCACCGGCTACTGTTCAACCACCCCTCCACCCTTCATCCAGCCCTCCACACCACGGGGTCC
>NC_057806.1:678480145-678498843 GCF_018294505.1 Triticum aestivum | reverse complement strand
GGGTTCAGTTAACAGCCATCGATCGATCGCTCGGGTTCAGTAACATGTAGCCTGCAGTGCAATCGCTCGGGTTCAGTTAGAGCCCAACGCCTCACTCGGATTCAGTTAGAGCCAATGCCTCGCACACACGCGCGTACGTGTACGAGAGAAACGCGCATCGCTCAGCCCCCGACCTCCCACCGTAACCGGGAACTCCCCGAAATTTTCCTCCCCCTCGGTTCTACCACAGGACGCGCATCGCTCAGCCCCCAAAGAATGTCATGCAGCTGCGTCTCCGGCCCACCCAGGACGAAAAGCCCATTTTCTGTCATGATTTTTTGTCATAGAAGTACGAGCCCACCACATCTATGATGATACCAGGTTTTGTCACAATTATTGTCATATGTATGACAGAAAAAAATTCGTTCGGCCCAAAATGTCACAGATGTGTCTTTTTTTGTAGTGCAAGTATAGGGGATCGCAACAGTTTTCGAGGGTAGAGTATTCAACCCGAATTTATTGATTCGACACAAGGGGAGCCAAAGAATATTCTCAAGTATTAGCAGCTGAGTTGTCAATTCAACCACACCTGGAAACTTAATATCTACAGCAAAGTATTTAGTAGCAAAGTAATATGATAGTGGTGATAACGGTAACAAAAGGTAACAGTAGTAAAAGCAATGTTTTTGGTATTTTGTAGTGATGATAGCAATACCAACGGAAAAGTAAATAAGCGAAGAACAATATATGGAAAGCTCGTAGGCAATGGATCAGTGATGGAGAATTATGCCGGATGCGGTTCATCATGTAACAGTCATAACCTAGGGTAACACAGAACTAGCTCCAGTTCATTGATATAATGTAGGCATGTATTCCGAACATAGTCATACATGCTTATGGAAAAGAACTTGCATGACATCTTTTGTCCTACCCTCCCGTGACAGAGGGGTCCTTACGGAAACTAAGGGATATTAAGGCCTCCTTTTAATAGAGAACCGGAACAAAGCATTAACACATAGTGAATGCATGAACTCCTCAAACTACGGTCATCACCGGTAAGTATCCTGATTATTGTCAGTTCGGGGTTAATGGATCATAACACATAATAGGTGACTACAGACTTGCAAGATAGGATCAAGAACACTCATATATTGATGAAAACATAATAGGTTCAGATCTGAAATCATGGCACTCGGGCCCTAGTGACAAGCATTAAGCATAGCAAAGTCATAGCAACATCAATCTCAGAACATAGTGGACACTAGGGAACAAACCCTAACAAAACTAACTCGATTACATGATAGATCCCATCCAACCCATCACCTTCCAGCAAGCCTACGATGGAATTACTCACGCACGGCGGTGAGCATCATGAAATTGGTGATGGAGGATGGTTGATGATGACTGTCGGTGTCAAAACTGGCAGATCTGTTGGAAATATGCCCTAGAGGCAATAATAAATTGGTTATTATTATATTTCCTTGTTCATGATAATCGTTTATTATCCATGCTAGAATTGTATTGATAGGAAACTCAGATACATGTGTGGATACATAGACAACACCATGTCCCTAGTAAGCCTCTAGTTGACTAGCTCGTTGATCAATAGATGGTTACCGTTTCCTGATCATGGACATTGGATGTTGTTGACAACGGGATCACATCATTAGGAGAATGATGTGATGGACAAGACCCAATCCTAAGCCTAGAACAAGATCATGTAGTTCGTATGCTAAAGCTTTTCTAATGTCAAGTATCATTTCCTTAGACCATGAGATTGTGCAACTCCCGGATACCGTAGGAGTGCTTTGGGTGTGCCAAACGTCACAACGTAACTGGTTGGCTATAAAGGTACACTACAGGTATCTCCGAAAGTGTCTGTTGGGTTGGCACGAATCGAGACTGGGATTTGTCACTCCGTGTAAACGGAGAGGTATCTCTGGGCCCACTCGGTAGGACATCATCATAATGTGCACAATGTGATCAAGGAGTTGATCATGGGATGATGTGTTACAGAACGAGTAAAAGAGACTTGCCGGTAACGAGATTGAACCAGGTATCGGGATACCGACGATCGAATCTCGGGCAAGTATCGTACCGCTAGACAAAGGGAATTGTATACGGGATTGATTAAGTCCTTGACATCGTGGTTCATCCGATGAGATCGTCATGGAGCATGTGGGAGCCAACATGGGTATCCAGATCCCGCTGTTGGTTATTGACCGGAGAACGTCTCGGTCATGTCTGCATGGTTCCCGAACCCGTAGGCTCTACACACTTAAGGTTCGATGACGCTAGGGTTAGAGGGAATAGATATATGTGGTTACCGAATGTTGTTCGGAGTCCCGGATGAGATCCCGGATGTCACGAGGAGTTCCGAAATGGTCCGGAGGTAAAGATTGATATATAAGAAGTATGGTTTTGGCCACCGGAAGTGTTCCGGGCATCACCGGTAGTGTACTGGGACCACCGGAGGGGTCCGGGGGTCCACCAGGTGGGGCTACCAGCCCCGAAGGCCTACATGGGCCAATAGTGGGAAGGGACCAGCCCCTATGTGGGCTGGGGCGCCTCCCACCAAGGCCCAAGGCATCCTCAAGAGGAGAGGGGGCAAACCCTAGGCGCAGATGGGCCTTAAGGCCCACCCTAGGTGCGCCCCCTCTCTCTCCCCCTTGGCCGCCTCCCAGATGGGATCTGGGGGCTGCCGCCACACCTAGGGAGGGAACCCTAGGTGGGGGCGCAGCCCCTCCCCTTCCCCTATATATACTTGAGGTTTGGGGCTTCCCAACACATGTGATTTGCTCTCCCTGTTGGCGCAGCCCTACCCCTCTCCCTCCTCGTCTCTTGCGGTGCTTGGCGAAGCCCTGCTGGAGTACCACTTTCCTCCACCACCACCACGCCGTCGTGCTGCTGCTGGATGGAGTCTTCCCCAACCTCTCCTTGCTGGATCAAGGCGTAGGAGACGTCACCGGGCTGTACGTGTGTTGAACACGAAGGTGCCGTCCGTTCGGCACTAGGATCATCGGTGATTTGGATCACGACGAGTACGACTCCATCAACCCCGTTCACTTGAACGCTTCCGCTTAGCGATCTACAAGAGTATGTAGATGCACTCTCCTTCCCTCATTGCTAGACTTCTCCATAGATTGATCTTGGTGATGCGTAGAAAATTTTGAATTTCTGCTACGTTCCCTAACAGTGGCATCATGAGCTAGGTCTATGCATAGTTACTATGCACGAGTAGAACACAAAGTAGTTGTGGGCGTCGATATTGTCAATTATCTTGCCGTTACTAGTCTTATCTTGATTCGACGGCATCGTGGGATGAAGCGGCCTGGACCAACCTTACACGTACGCTTACGTGAGACCGGTTCCACCGACTGACATGCACTAGTTGCATAAGGTGGCCAAAGGATGTGATGAATGATATATATGTCATGTATGAGATCATGTTCTTGTAATAGGAATCACGACTTGCATGTCGATGAGTATGACAACCGGCAGGAGCCATAGGAGTTGTCTTTATTTTTTGTATGACCTGCGTGTCATTGAGAAACACCATGTAAATTACTTTACTTTATTGCTAAACGTGTTAGCCCTAGTAGTAGATGTAATAGTTGGCGAGCAACTTCATGGAGACACGATGATGGAGATCATGGTGTCATGCCGGTGACAAGATGATCATGGAGCCCCAAGATGGAGATCAAAAGAGCTATATGATATTGGCCATATCATGTCACTATTATTTGATTGCATGTGATGTTTATCATGTTTTTGCATCTTGTTTACTTAGAACGACGGTAGTAAATAAGATGATCCCTCATAATAATTTCAAGAAAGTGTTCCCCCTAACTGTGCACCGTTGCGAAGGTTCGTTGTTTCGAAGCACCACGTGATGATCGGGTGTGATAGATTCTAACGTTCGAATACAACGGGTGTAAGCCAGATTTACACAGCAAAAACACTTAGGTTGACTTGACGAGCCTAGCATGTACAGACATGGCCTCGGAACACGGAAGACCGAAAGGTTGAGCATGAGTCGTATAGAAGATACGATCAACATGAAGATGTTCACCGATGTTGACTAGTCTGTCTCACGTGATGATCAGACATGGCCTAGTTGACTCAGATCATGTAATCACTTAGATGACTAGAGGGATGTCTATCTAAGTGGGAGTTCATAAGATGAACTTAATTATCCTGAACATAGTCAAAAGGTCTTCGCAAATTATGTCGTGGCTCGCGCTTCAGTTCTACTGTTTAGATATGTTCCTGGAGAAAATTTAGTTGAAAATTGATAGTAACAATTATGCGGACTAGGTCCGTAAACTGAGGATTGTCCTCATTGCTTCCTAGAAGGCTTGTGTCCTTAATGCACCACTCAGTGTGCTGAACCTCGAACGTCGTCTGTGGATGTTGCGAACATCTGACATACACATTTTGATAACTACGTGATAGTTCAGTTAAACGGTTTAGAGTTGAGGCACCGAAGACGTTTTGAAATGTCGCGAAACATATGAGATGTTTCGAGGGCTGAAATTGGGATTTCAGGCTCGTGCCCACGTCAAGAGGTATAAGACCTCCGACGATTTTCTTAGCCTGCAAACTAAGGGAGAAAAGCTCAATTGTTGAGCTTGTGCTCAGATTGTCTGAGTACGACAATCATTTGAATCGAGTGGGAGTTGATCTTCCAGATGAGATAGTGATGTTTCTCCGAACTCATTACCACCAAGCTGCTAGAGCTTCGTGATGAACTATAATATATCAGGGACATATATGATGATCCTTGAGATATTCGCGATGTTTGACACCACAAAAGTAGAAATCAAGAAGGAGCATCAATTGTTGATGGTTGGTGAAACCACTAGTTTCAAGAAGGGCAAGGGCAAGAAGGGATACTTCATGAAACGGCAAATCAGCTGCTGCTCTAGTGAAGAAACCCAAGGTTGAACCCAAACCCGAGACTAAGTGCTTCTGTAATAAGGGGAACATCCACTGGAGCAGAATTACCCTAGATACTTGGTAGATGAGAAGGCTGGCAAGGTCGATAGAAGTATATTCGATATACATTGTGTTAATGTGTACTTTACTAGTACTCCTAGTAGCACCATGGTATTAGATACCGGTTCGGTTGCTAAATGTTAGTAAACTCGAAATAAAATGCTGCGGAGTAAACGGAGACTAGCTAAAGGTGAGCTGGCAATATGTGTTGGAAGTTTTTCCAAGCTTGATGTGATCAAGCATCGCACGCTCCCTCTACCATCGAGATTGGTGTTTGCGTTGAGCATAGACATGATTGTATTATGTCTATCGCAATACGGTTATTCATTTCAGGAGAATAATGGTTACTTTGTTTATTTGAATAATACCTTCAATGGTCTTGCACCTAAAATGAATGGTTTATTCAATCTCGATCGTAGTGATACACATGTTCATGCCAAAAGACATAAGATAGTAATGATAGTACCACCTACTTGTGGCACTGCCACGTAAGTCATATCGGTATAAAACGCATGAAGAAGCTCCATGTTGATGGATCTTTGGGCTCACTCGTTTTGAAAAATTTGAGACATGCGAACCATGTCTATTGGTGTATATGCATGAAGAAACTCCGTGCAAATGGACCGTTTGGACTCACTTGATTTTCAATCACTTGAGACATGCAAATCATACCACATGGGCAAGATGACTGAGAGCCTCGTTTTCAGTAAAATGGAACTAGAAAGCAACTTGTTGGAAGTAATACATTTTGATGTGTGCAGTCCAATGAGTGCTGAGGCATGTAGTGGATATCGTTATGTTCTTACTTCACAGATGATTTGAGTAGATGTTGAGTACATTTACTTGATGAATCACGAGTCTGAATTATTGAAAGGTTCAAGTAATTTCAGGGTGAAGTTGAAAGATCGTCGTGACAAGAGGATAAAATATCTATGATATGATCATAGAGATGAATATCTGAATTACGAGTTTGGCACAGAATTAAGACATTGTGGAAATTGTTTCACAACTAATACAGCCTGGAACACCATAGTGTGATGGTGTGTCCGAACATCATAACTGCACCCTATTGGATATGATGCATACCATGATGTCTCTTATCGAATTACCACGATAGTTTATGGGTTAGGCATTAGAGACAACCACATTCACTTTAAATAGGGCACCACGTAATTCCGATGAGATGACACCGTATGAACTATGGTTTAGAGAAACCTAAGCTGTCATTTCTTAAAAGTTTGGGGCTGTGACACTTTTGTGAAAAAGTTTCAGGCTGATAAGCTCGAACCCAAAGCGGATAAATGCATCTTCATAGGACACCCAAAACAGTTGGGTATACCTCCTGTCTCAGATCCGAAAGCAATAAGGTTTTTTTTCAAGAATCGGGTCCTTTCTCGAGGAAAAGTTTCTCTCGAAAGAATTGAGTGGGAGGATGGTGGAGACTTGATGAGGTTATTGAACCGTCTCTTCAACTAGTGTGTGGTAGGGCACAGGGAGTTGTTCCTGTGGCACCTACACCAATTGAAGTGGAAGCTTATGTTAGTGATCATGAAACTTCAGATCAAGTCACTACCAAACCTCGTGGGATGACAAGGATGTGTACTACTTCAGAGTGGTACGTAATCCTATCTTGGAAGTCATGTTGCTAGACAACAATGAACCTACGAGCTATGGAGAAGCGATGGTGGGCCTGGATTCCAAAATGGCTCGAGGCCATATAATCCGAGAGAGGATCCATATATGAAAACAAAGTGTAGACTTTGGAAGAACTACTTGATGGTCGTAAGGCTGTTAGGTACATATGGATTTTAAAAGGAAGACGGACAATGATGGTAAGTATCACCATTAAGAAAGCTCGACTTGTCGTTAAGATGTTTTCTGACAAGTTCAAGGAGTTGACTACGATGAGACTTTCTCACTCGTAGCGATGCTAAGAGTCTGTTGGAATTATATTAGCGATTACTGCATTATTTATGAAATCTTGCAGATAGGATGTTAAAACATTGTTTCCTCGACGATTTTCTTGAGGAAAGGTTGTATGTGATACAACCGGAAGGTTTTGTCAATCCTAAAAGATGCTAACAAGTATGCAAAGCTCCAGTAATCCTTCTAAGGACTGGAGTAAGCATCTCGGAGTTGGAATGTATGCTTTGATGAGATGATCAAAGTTTTTGGGTGTATACAAAGTTTATGAGAAACTTGTATTTCCAAAGAAGTGAGTGGGAGCACTATAGAATTTCTGATGAGTATATGTTGTTGACATATTGTTGATCAGAAATGACGTAGAATTTCTGGAAAGCATATAGGGTTATTAAAAAGTGTTTTTCAATGGAAAGCCTGGATTAAGCTACTTGAACATTGAGCATCAAGATCTATAAGGATAGATCAAAACGCTTAATGGTACTTTCAAATGAGCACATACCTTGACATGATCTTGAAGGTGTTCTAGATGGATCAGTTAAAGAAGGAGTTCTTGCCTGAGTTGTAAGGTATGAAGTTAAGACTTAAAGCTCGACCACGGCAGAAGAAAGAGGAAGGACGAAGGTCGTACCCTATGCTTTTGTCATAGGCTCTATACGGTATGCCATGCTGAGTACCACACCTGATGTGTGCCTTGCCGCATATTTGGCAAGAGGGTACAAAGGTGATCTAGGAGTAGATCACCAGATAGCTGTCTAAATTATCCTTAGAGGAATAAGGATATGTTTCTCAGTTATGGAGGTGATAAAGAGTTTGACGTAAAGAGTTACATCGATGCAAGCTTAACACCTATCCGGATAGCTCTGAGTAGAGATACCAGATACGTATAATGGAGCAACAATTTAGAATAGCTCCAAGTAGAATAGTTATTTGAAGGCTCCAAATGTAGCGTAGTAGTTGCATCTACAAGATGACATAGAAATTTGCGAAGTACATACGGATCTGAATGTTGCAGACCCGTTGACTGAAACCTCTCTCACAAGCATAACATGATCAAACCCAGAACTCTTTGGGTGTTAGTCACATGGGGATGTGACCTTGAGTGTTAATCACATATCGATGTGAACTGGATTATTGACTCTAGTGCAAGTGGGAGACTGTTGGAAATATGCCCTAGAGGCAATAATAAATTGGTTATTATTATATTTCCTTGTTCATGATAATCGTTTATTATCCATCCTAGAATTGTATTGATAGGAAACTCAGATACATGTGTGGATACATAGACAACACCATGTCCCTAGTAAGCCTCTAGTTGACTAGCTCGTTGATCAATAGATGGTTACGGTTTACTGACCATGGACATTGGATGTCGTTGATAACGGGATCACATCATTAGGAGAATGATGTGATGGACAAGACCCAATCCTAAGCCTAGCACAAGATCATGTAGTTCATATGCTAAAGCTTTTCTAATGTCAAGTATCATTTCCTTAGACCATGAGATTGTGCAACTCCCGGATACCGTAGGAGTGCTTTGGGTGTGCCAAACGTCACAACATAACTGGGTGGCTATAAAGGTACACTACAAGTATCTCCGAAAGTGTCTGTTGGGTTGGCACGAATCGAGACTGGGATTTGTCACTCTGTGTAAACGGAGAGATATCTCTGGGCCCACTCGGTAGGACATCATCATAATGTGCACAATGTGATCAAGGAGTTGATCACGGGATGATGTGTTACAGAACGAGTAAAAGAGACTTGACGGTAACGAGATTGAACCAGGTATCGGGATACCGACGATCAAATCTCGGGCAAGTATCGTACCGCTAGACAAAGGGAATTGTATACGGGATTGATTAAGTCCTTGACATCGTGGTTCATCCGATGAGATCATCGTGGATCATGTGGGAGCCAACATGGGTATCTAGATCCCACTGTTGGTTATTGACCAGAGAACGTCTTGGTCATGTCTGCATGGTTCCCGAACCCGTAGGGTCTACACACTTAAGGTTCGATGATGCTAGGGTTATAGGGAATAGATATACGTGGTTATCGAATGTTGTTCGGAGTCCCGGATGAGATCCTGGACGTCACGAGGAGTTCCAGAATGGTCCGAAGGTAAAGATTGATATATAGGAAGTATGGTTTTGGGCACCGGAAGTGTTCCGGGCATCACCGGTAGTGTACCGGGACCACCGGAGGGGTCCGGGGGTCCACCAGGTGGGGCCACCAGCCCCGGAGGCCTACATGGGCCAATAGTGGGAAGGGACCAGCCCCTATGTGGGCTGGGGCGCGTCCCACCAAGGCCCAAGGCGTCCTCAAGAGGAGAGGGGGCAAACCCTAGGCGCAGATGGGCCTTAAGGCCCACCCTAGGTGCGCCCCCCTCTCTCTCCCCCTTGGCCGCCTCCCAGATGGGATCTGGGGGCTGCCGCCACCCCTAGGGAGGGAACCCTAGGTGGGGGCGCAGCCCCTCCCCTTCCCCTATATATACTTGAGGTTTGGGGCTGCCCAACACATGTGATTTGCTCTTCCTGTTGGCGCAGCCCTACCCCTCTCCCTCCTCGTCTCTTGTGGTGCTTGGCAAAGCCCTGCTGGAGTACCATGCTCCTCCACCACCACCACGCCGTCGTGCTACTGCTGGATGGAGTCTTCCCCAACCTCTCCTTCTCCCCTTGCTGGATCAAGGCGTAGGAGACGTCACCGGGCTGTACGTGTGTTGAACACGGAGGTGCCGTCCGTTCGACACTAGGATTATCGGTGATTTGGATCACGACGAGTACGACTCCATCAACCCCGTTCACTTGAATGCTTCTGCTTAGCAATCTACAAGGGTATGTAGATGCACTCTCCTTCCCTCGTTGCTAGACTTCTCCATAGATTGATCTTGGTGATGCGTAGAAAATTTTGAATTTCTGCTACGTTCCCAACCAAGATCTTGGGTAGGGGGTCCCGAACTGTGCGTCTAAGGCGGATGGTAACAGGAGGCTGGGGACACGACGTTCTACCACGAGATCGGAGAGGCTAAACCCTAGAAGCTAGCCTATGGTATGATTGTATGTTGTCCTACGGACTAAAACCCTCCGGTTTATAGACACCGGAAAGGGTTAGGGTTACACAAGGTCAGTTACAAAGGAGGAGATATACAAATCTGTACTACCTAGCTTGCCTTCCACGCCAAGTAGAGTCCCATCCGGACATGAGACGAAGTCTTCAATCTTATATCTTCATAGTCCAACAGTCCGGCCAAAGGATATAGTCCGGCTGCCCGGAGACCCCCTAATCCAGGACTCCTTCAGTAGCCCCTGAACCAGGCTTCAACGACGATGAGTCCGGCGCGCAGTATTGTGTTCGGCATTGCAAGGCGGGTTCCTCCTCCGAATACACCACGGAAGAATTTGAATACAAGGATAGTGCCCGACCCTGCAAAGTAAGTTCCACATACCATCGTGGAGAGAGTAATATTTCCACAAATCTAATCTGCTAACATGTTTTGGCAACATGACATTATGCCATGGCCCGGTGATTATTCAAACCGTTTCCTTTAACTAGCCCCGCACATAAAGCGAGGCAGTTTTTTGACACGTCTTGTCAAAGCATAAATCATATCCCTCGTATTACGGGATTCTCATCAATACGGTCGTGGGTAACCCAACCACGCCTAGGACTCCTAGATTTTAGGCAAGTCGCAAACGGCCACGAGGAGGACGCTTGATATTCACCCTCTTTATAAAGGGTCAAGGCTTTTACTTTTTTCCTCCCGTGCTCAATCGAATCCCTCCCCCGCCTCGAGTTCTAACACTCAAAGCTTAGGTCAGGCGCTTCGGATCTTCAATCGTGTCCGGATCCAGCCTCCAGGGCCAGTGGATGCCCTCCTCTGTCATGGAAGAGGATATCAAGAAGTTGAGGGAAGCAAGATACCTGACCGTCGAAGTCTCACATCGGCTGCTCGCCCGAGGGCAGGTCGTCCCTACTCCTGAACCCAATGAAGACATCGTGTTCATCTCCCACTTCCTTCGAGGACTAGGCCTCACTCTGGATCCCTTCGTAAGGGGTTTGATGTTCTATTATGGGCTTGATTTCCACGATCTAGCCCCGGATTCCTTTCTTCACATCTCGGCATTTATTGTCGTATGTGAGGCCTTCCTCCGCATTGCCCCTCACTTCGGCATGTGGCTCAAGACCTTTGATGTGAAGCCGAAGACGGTCGAGGGGCAGTATGCAACATGCAGAGGTGCATTAGTAAGCAAGATTGCTAGAGCTCCGTGGCCCAAAGGTTCCTTTCCAGAGTTTTCCGGATTATGGCAACGGGAGTGGTTCTACATCACTGCTCCCAGAAGTGCTAAGTGGGTAGCTTCCCCTGCCTTTCGCCGGGCCCTCCACCACAACTGATGTCATGGATCAGCAGGGGGCTGAGCTGGGGTCCAGCCAAGGATGTGCCCATACTGCAGAGCCGCATCCGGGATCTCTTCGAGGGAGATTTTAGTTTGGTTATGGTAGTGCAAGTCATGCTGGTCCGTCAAGTCCAGCCTTGCAAACAACGGCCCCTCCGTTTGTGGGAATTCAACCCAGAAGGACTGCGCGCTATTCAGAATTTCCTTGGCCTGATGCACGAGGAGATGTACAAATCATTCTTCGGACCCCAAACAGAGTGTCCGGATACTACCGAGGATGTGGGCCTGAGCAGCAACCGCACCGCCGACCAAGTAAGTAATCCTCTAGCCGAACACACCGTCTTTTGTTTATCATGACGTCATTCTGAGAAATCGCTCTCTCACCAGGACTGGCTAACAAAGGCAAAGATGATTCGGTGTTCGGCCCCCCTTCCTGAGGGTTTGGACAATCCGGTACTGGAAAAGATGCTCGAGCTAGCACCTTGCCCGGAGCCCTCAAAGGAAGATAAAGGGGGGAATAATGAGGGCGAAAGTGAGCCCCATCTCTACCAATTCCAACCAAGGGAATGAGCGCCTCCGTGAGGGAGGATAACCAAGGGGAAGAATCTGACCTTCTCTCGCTCCAGGGAAGGAAGAGGACTGCCTCTGAAGATCCGGAAACCAAGGCTTCCAAACGGGAGAAGTCTCTAGCAGAGGGTCCTGCCCTGGAAGGTGCTCTTGCCGCACAAAGCCCGCGCGGGGACCAAAATTATCATCACGGAAGTGTCCACTTCCATGACGATAAATCGCGCGTCACAGAAGTGCTTTCGTCAAGGGTGACCGACAGATGGCATCCACCGTAACGTAACGCCGTTAAGCTATCGGGTCGGGTTTTGGATCCGATAACCCGTTAACAGCCCCGACCAATGGGAAATTTCCACGTGTAAAATTCTTATTGGCCGGACGAAACACGTGTCAGCTCGTCAATGGGTCAGATAGGCGCCTATGATATGTTGACACATGGCACGGCCCAACAGTGGCCCATTCCGGTGAAAAAGGCCGGCCCAGTAAAAATTAGCAGACCGGCCCATATAAGGCCTACTTGTGTCAGGTCCATTTAAGCCCACGGCCCATACAAGATGTGCCAATTTGGCCCGTTAAAGATTTGACACCATTGCAGCCCATCGTCAGTTCGAGCCTGTTAACATCCCACTATATACTTGGGCTCAATATCAGCCCGATGAGATTTTGGCCTGTTAACGGCCCATTTAATGGATGGGCCAATTTTTAGGATATACATCTTTCGGCCTTTTAGCGACCCATTTAAATGTTGGGCTAATTTCCGGCCCGGTATGTCTTTCAGCCTGTTGACGGCCCATAAATCTGATGGGCCATTTGTAGTCGGACCTGAGTTTCGGCCTTTTAGTGGCCCATTTAAGTGTTGGGCCAATTTATGGCCCGGTGTCACTTTCAGCTTGTTGACGGCCCATAAATCAGTTGGGCCAATTGTAGTCGGACCTGAGTTTTGGCCTTTTAGCGACCCATTTAAGTGTTGGGCCAATTCCTGGCCCTGTGTGCCTTTCGGCCTATTAACGGACCATAAATGAGTTGGGCCATTTGTAGTTGGACCTTAGTTTTGCCCTCTTAACGGCCCATGCCCTTCATGGTCCAATACCAGCCCGGTTTCTCTTTCGGCCTGCTATAGGCCCACAACACAGTTGGGCCGTTTACAATACGACCTGACTTTCGGCCTCTTAGCGGCCCATGCTCTTCATGGTCCAATACAAGCCCACTGTCTCTTTCGGCCTGCTAAAGGCCTACAGTATAGTTGGGCCATATGTAGCCCAAACTTAGTAACGGCCTGTTAACGGCCCATGAAATAAATTGGGGCCACCTGTTGCCCGCTTCGATGTCGGCCTGTTAACGACCCGGGAGGTAAGAGGGACGACCATTAACTTTCGGCCTAGTAACGGCCCATTAACTCAATGGGCCCACTAAAGTTCGTTCATGTCTTTAGGCCAAATTAGATAATTTGAGCCCATTACGACGAGCAAAGGTATGGCATACAGGGAATAACGTTGCACATCCAGAATATATTACATGAAATTACATCCACTAGGCAATCAAAGATTGATGCCAGTGCAAATAAATGAGCAGAACCTAACCATCTACAATGTCACAATCTGCAACCTCAGCACAGATGACGCCCATAAGCATGTGGGCAAGTTCTTGCTGCTTTGCCACACTGTCTCTGAAAACATTGATCAGTTGTTGTGTCGCACGACTCTGCACCTTTGATTTATCCACCATTTCCATCATTGCTTCAGCCATTAATTGGTTCACAAACATACATTTATTCCGTTGCATTCGAGATAGAGGATACTGAACAGATTCAGATGGTGATTTTGGCAGGCTTGTATTATTGATAGTGGAGAGTGTCTTGAGCACTGCATCATAACGTAAATTAGGACGGGAACCAAACAGATTAATCATGAGTTATTGCCATATTACCTGGCCTAGATTTATTGGAAAGAAACAATGGGGTTGCCTTGCTGTTTTCAGAGTTTGTCTTCTTATCTTCAGCAGCCTGCACAAAATAAACACACTAGCATTGCTATCATTGGCCAAGTCAGATAATAGGAAAGCAACATTGACACAACGAACGTTTGGGCAACTAGCCTACACCAAATTAACACAATATGGGACAACTATCATCAGCCAGGTAAGGTAATACGAAAGCAACATTGACACAATGAATGAATGGGCAACTAGAGAAGCACTACAATTCAGTAATGTGCGTGATATGAGATAGCACATTCATGCAGCTCAGTACGCAAAACTACTAGGCAGTTTTCTTTACAAACATTTTGCTACAACTAATTTTAGATCAGATAAAGGTTAGATTCACGTCGATTAACAAAATACATGCTGATGTAAAAATATAGTGATATACAGTAGGTACTTACATCAGCACTGGAGCATAGAGAATTCCTGCAAGATATTTTCCTCGAATACGATCCCAATGGAGGAAGTCTTGTATCGTTTAACCTTATTTTCTAAAAGAGAGACTTTAAGAAACATGTAGAAAATATGATCAGAATGCTATAAAATTTCATGATGCGAGGATACGCACACGCTTCTAAGAATGGAGTTGACATTCTTTTGCTGGACTGGAGCGGACTAGTTCTTTGGCCACTGGAATCTGCTTATTATCAGTGGGAGTTGGGTTTCTCTGTGCTGGAGTAGTATCTATGAAAAATGGAGTTGGTTTATTATCTCCTGGCGTTTGGATCTTTTGCAAAGACCTGGTTTGTAACCCTTCAGATTCTAACATAGTCGTCTTCCCCTTGCATGCCTTATATAGAAGAATGGTGATTCAGTTATAAAACATGCTACAGCAGAGATGGAATAGGTACTGAAGAATAGAAAGGCATGGCATATTGACATGTATTCACTCCATCCGGAAATAAATGGATGGGTCTAGGTGTATTTTAGTTCTAGATACATCCAGTTTTATCCATTTCTGCGACATTTAATCCGGACGGAGGGAGTATGATGTAAGAGCTAGGGATACAACAGGACAACACAGTAAAAAAACACTGAAAAACCCACTGCAGAACCAAAGTATTCAAACCCACTGATATGAGATAGTACACTCATGCAGCTCAGGATGCAAAACTACCAGGCAGTTTTCCTTGCAAAAATCAACATTGTGGCCTTTAATCATACATTTTGCTACAACTAAATTTAGATCAGATAAAGCTTGGATTCACGCCGATTAACAAAATACATGCTGATGTAAAAATATAGTGATATACAACAGGTACTTACATCTACATTGGAGCACAGAGAATTCCTGCAAGAATCTTTCCTCATAAACGATACCATTGCAGAAAATCTTCTATCTATTAAGCTTATTTTCTAAAAGAGAGATGGGTAAGAAACATGTAGAAAATATGACCAGCATGCTATAAAATTTCATGATGCAAGGATATGCACACGCTTCTTAGAATTGACTTGACATATTTTTGCTGGACTGGAGCGGACTAGTTCTTTGGCCACTGGAATCTGCTTATTATCAGTAGGAGTTGGGTTTCTGTGTGCTGGAGCAGTATCTATAAAAACTGGAGTTGGTTTATTATCTCATGGCATTTGGATCTTTTGCAAAGGCCTTGTTTCTAACCCTTCAGATTCTAACATAGTCGTCTTCCCCTTGCATGCCTTGTATAGAAGAATGGTGCTTTAATTATAAAACATGCAGCAGCAGAGAGATGGAATAGGTACTGAAGAATAGAAAGGCATGACATATTGACATGTATTCCCTCCATCCGGAAAAAAAATGGATGGGTCTAGGCGTATTTCAGTTCTAGATACATCCTTTTTTATCCATTTCGGCAACATGTAATCCGGACGGAGGGAGTATGGTGTAAGAGCTAGGGATACGACAGGACAACACAGCAAAAAAAACACTAGTTGAATGTAAAACTGTATGCTAGCGGAATGTAAAACAGGAAGGCATGACATATTTACATGCATGATCAGCATGCTAAGCACATGGCATTGCAACAGAGTAGATACACTCCAGGACATTATATGCATATTATACCCATATCACAGGCCAAGTTAGAGCAAGGACCTTGTGGGGTGAAGAGGATTCATCATCTTTCTGCAAGTCTTCTGAAGAACTGCCTTTACATGTTCCATCATATCGGGTATCATTGACATCAAGTTTATTGGCCTTTACATTGCTCCGTGAGGTTCTTGTGGATATATCAGTGTGTTCAATTATATCTGACATGCATGGAAGACAACTAGTAGTTAGATTTATGTAATGAGTGCCTGTAGGAGACGACATAAATAGTAGGACTGGGGTTAACTAGCAGCAACAGGTCTCATAAACTAAAGGGAGAACACAGATGAAAGCTACAAAATATGTATCATTTATACTCAAGATTAACTAGATGGCACACAAAAGTATTAAAGAACAACATAGAAAATACTAGAAGTGGTATAATACTATAATCACCAGCCTGTGGGATAGCATTGGCTAATGGATGATAACTATGGAACAGTGTTACCTAAAAAACAAGTATCTTAGCTGAACTATGGAACAGCGTTAACTCCTGAACAAGACCCGTAAGAGATCAGCATGAATATACAGTGAAATGTGATGATCTATTTTCCATGCTTAGATGAATAACAAAGCCATAAATGTTGCACACAAGTAAGATGAGGGTACAACCTATCGGGCTGCCATCCATAGGAGTGAGCATCATGTGCTGACTTGTCGATGGCCCTGCAGTTGTTGTGGCTGTGCATGTCGGGCATGCGCATTCGATGCAGGGAACTGTTGAGTGTGGACTATAGCTCCCTTCTGGTGTATGCTTCCCTTGTTGGAGCAGCTGCGGTGAGTCGGAAGACGGTGTGTCTGAAGATAACGCATAATGTTAAGAATGACATATCTCTTTGATCTGAAGAAATACACTAAGAGATCAACAGCAAGGTATGAGAGTGGTCACACGTCTGTTGACTGAAGACTAAATTGGGGTCACACGGTTTTATTTTATTTTGGTACTATCCGATCTACGCCGGATGGCTGTCCATCTTATGCCTCCTGGCTGACACTGTTCGGAATCTTCCCCGAAGAGCCAGCAACCAACGGCAGAGCAGCCTTCCTCCGCCATCCGTGGCCCCGGCCAAAACCCCGCTCCCCGCCCCACCACACTGCCATGGTTGCGCCACCCCCGGGCCAATCCACAAAGACTCCCCGTCATCCAGATCCGGCGGCGGCAGTACCTTCAACCCACGCAACTCTAAAAGATAGCCATCTAAGCGCTGCTTCCGCGGCGAACTTGCGACACCGCACCCTTACGTTAGACACCAGCCAACTGGCATCCTAGGAGCTCCGCCACCTCGAGGGGTCCTGCTTCCCATTGCAAATCGATTGGCCCAGAATAAAAATTCAGACAACTAACGCCTAAATAAAGTGATTTGAGATGAGTGTGCGATCTATCTGGCGGCATGGTGAAGTAGGCAGGTCCAGCTGCCGAGTCGGTGAGGCCGGCGCGGTTGCGGTGGCGACCGGTGGCAGGGAAAGAGCGATGTCGCGACGGTCGACGGCTACGCCGAAGCAGCGACAGGACTCTAGACGGATCCGAAGTTGGAGCTGCTCCGGCGCCGTGAACAACGACGGGGGTGAATCGGCTCCGGTACGGTTCACGCGTCCGTCATCGAGGCAGCACCAGCAGCACGGAGTAAGAGGCACGCGACCCAGTGCACGACGGCAAATGGACAACGTCTCTGACATTAGGGAGGAGGGTGGCTGTGAAATTGGTGCGGTGGGGGCGCCATGGAGGTGGGGCTGAGGTTTCGCGGCTTGGGAGAAGGGAGCTTCTCGGGGAGAAGGTGATTTGGCGCCCACGAGGTATGAATGGGTGCGGGCAGGGGGGGGGGAATTGGGACGGGAGTGGAACCATGTCTTACGGACGCATTTGTCTGAAATGTGATGGGGAGTTACAGTTCTACCCTTGCCTATAGGCTTCTCGGCTTGGGTCTGTGTACTGAGGGTCGGGGATAGTAGAGTAACTTTGCTTCTCCCCAAATAGTGGACGGGAGCGATTTTGGGCGAGGAGGGCGTGTTTTGAACTATAGTGGGCGCGAGCGATTTCAGGCGAGGAGAGCGTGTTTTGAAATAGTGGGCGCGAGCTATTTTGGGCGAGGAGAGCGTGTTTTGCCGACCATGGTTTATGAATTATTCGGCACATGTCATTTCGGCCGAGGAGAAGGCGCGCTTGGATGAAGTTACGAACCTACCCTCGATGTACAACGGGCCAATTGATGCGTGTCCCACATAGGACGGTAATTTCGCGTCTCCCATTTATTTGCTCGGGTGAATTCCACCGAGCAGAGAGGATGTTTAACGATTCGTTCAAATTTTGGGAGAACGAGCATCCACGTCTACCTTACCAAGTCGATTCGGATCAAATTTTGAAATATTAGCTTGCCACTTCTTTTTTAGATGGAGAGATGATGCTCGGGAGTAATGTGTTTTTACATGCTCGTTGCTAGCGATTTACTATATGAAAAATAGTTGACCCACTCAAGAACGCGAATCAAACCCAAAATGAAATAGCTCGTTCAGTAGGTCAAAATAGTGAACTAAATCCAAAATTGAACACCTCAATCGAGTAGCATGTTGTACAGTATTATAGTACTCCATGAACATGTTGAAAGTCAAATTAATGAACTTGTTTGATATACGCATATATCCGATCATGTGTGGATTGCAGACAACATGTTCTCCAATTTAAATATTTGAATGCAAGTTTATATAGAAACATGGTTTATATCAGTCTTTGATGCATAAAACGCGACCTCTCCCTCTCCCGGACTCTTGTTCTCTCTCTCTCTCTCTCTCTCTCTCTCTCT
>NC_057806.1:678478153-678479822 GCF_018294505.1 Triticum aestivum | reverse complement strand
CATATATACACCATCTATAGGTCTCTCTCGCACACTATGTATGATACTCTAGCTAGTCCAAGCTAGATATCTTGGGTGCACTCATCGTACGCACACAAATTCCTTGCCTCTTTGCCTGTAACTCTCTCACACACCACTATGTCATCTCGGAGCTCTTCCCCCTCTCTCAAACTCTCCATCCACCTGGGTCACACATACACATGCATATCTCACTCGCACTCGATAGGCCCATCTAAAACTCTATCTCTCCCCCTTGTTCTCTCTCCATCTCACACGCGCGCACACACAATCTCATGCCCAGCTAGCCAAGTATGATGGTCTCTCACTCAATTGTAGGCACACGCAGTCCCCCCTATATGTATATGACTAGCTAATCTTAGTCTCCATCATAAACATGTGCATGGTCTATCTCGATTTCTCTCGGGGCATCTTTCTATCGCGCACGCACTCCCTCGATCTCCCACCCATATAGTCCCCTCACGATCTCGACGGGATCTCTCTATCACAAACACACCCTCTCTCCCTCCCCATGGGTCCATGCCATCCATGTGTCCCTCTCGACCTTTGTTCCTTGTTGGCCACACCTCTATTGGACATGTGCTACAGGGGTGTCTCTCTCCGTTGCAAACAATCACACACTAGCTATCTTCGTGTATCTCCTCGCCTCGCTTTTCCATCTCGGAGATGCATGCGTGATATGTTCGCATAAGAAACGGAAAAACACTCTCTCTTTCTAATTTATCGTTTGTTGTCACTTTCTCTTTCACACGCATACTCTTTTTGCACACTTACTCATTCTCCTTCACACGCACTTGATCTGTCTCGACTGAGGCACTCTCCTCGGTCCATAGCATATAGATTTATTGAAAAGTCAAACATCACAAAGTTTGACCATGTACGTGGAGAAAAAGAATTACATCTAGTACAGCAAACATATACCATTAGATTCACCATGAGATGTAGTTTTGTATGATGTATCTTTGGTATTGTAGATATAAATAACATTTGCGTAAACCTGATCAAAGTTTCCAAAGTTTGACTTCTAAAAAATCTACATGCACTGCATTATCGAGTGGATGGAATATCTCTTTCCCCCTCTCAGCTATCTGACGCACCACTCAGCCTTATCGGGGCTCCTCAATCTCTCTCAAACTTTATTGGTCAGTTTGGTTCGTGACCTGACCCTCATGCCTTGATGGCCGGTACTGCCTAGTGTGGACGTGAGATGTAAAATATTTCTGCCTGGCCAGGCTTGTGTGGTGCTGAAGCGTTTGGTTCATGCCTGTGCCAGGCAAAGCATCAACGTCCCATCAATCAATCCATGCATCAATTATTTAATGCTAATATCCATCCATGTTTCTTTTAGCCTCGTGGCCACACGACCAGGCACGGCCAGGCGTTCGAAATCGGTCGCCTGGGCCAGGCTACTTGCAGTGTCTGGAGTTCAGCCAGGCTAATTAAAGTGCAAGGGAACCCAGGCCAGGCGGGCTTTCTTTTTCACAGGGTAGCAACCAAACAAGCGTGCATGAAATCCAGCCACAACCCCAGGCCAGGCAAAAGATGCTCAGGACGCAAGCCAAACTGGCCTTATATCTCCCTGGTTCACACATACACATGTCTCACTCGCGCTATACATATAGACCCATCCAACACTCTCCGCCCTTGTTCT